>NW_015552636.1:398819-403012 GCF_001515605.1 Sinocyclocheilus anshuiensis | reverse complement strand
CGGCTGGTGAACGAGGCTTCGCTGGTGATGTCAAACACCACACACATGAGCGACGGCTGATTCCACTGACACACACACACACACACACATCATTACACACACATCAGGGCCACACTGAGTGTGTTTGGGTTGTTTTTATTAAACTCACCATGTTCTCACAGGCGTCTGCAAACGGCTCCCGTCCGGCTGAATCATAGATATAGAACTCCTGATAGAGACAAAATACACACCAATCAATCAATCAATCAGCAGGTATGATGTGTGTGTGAGTGTGTGTGTGTGCATCTGTGTGTGTGTGTTGTGTGTGTGTGTGTGTGTGTGTGTGTGTGTTGTGTGTGTGTGGTGTGGGTGTGTGTGTGTGCGTGTGAGCGTGTGTGCGTGTGTGCGTGTGTGTGTGAGCGTGTGTGCGTGTGTGTGTGTGTACCACAGCATCACTGGTGTCTGGGATGGACACTGATTTCTCCAGCAGCTCCACACCAACATTCTGCGAAACACGCACAGTTCAGTTCTGACCAAATCAGTCAGTCATTTGCAACACTAAAGTGTGATTGAACTTCAGTGTGTCTACTGATGATGTGGTGGATGTGCCGTGGTCTGCACCTGTGTCTCTCTCTCTCTTGTTTATTTATTTCACTTTTTTTTTTTACATTTATTGTTTTTGTCGAAACTTTTCCATGGACCCCGTGTTACTCTCTTGAGGCCCCTTTGGGTCCCCGGGCCCCAGTCTGCAAACCTCTGCTCTACAATACACCCATCATAACACACACACACACACACACACACACAACACACAACACAACACACACAGCAACACAACAACACAACACACACAAAATCAGACTTCTATTTACTTTGAGATATCGGAGGTTAAATACAGAATTAAAAAACTTAACCTTAAAAAAATAAATAAAGCATAAACATAAACTCAAATAGGAAACAAAAGCAATTTGGTAAAGAAATCAATCACATCTATATGCGTGTGAAAATATTCAGATGTAACCCCTTTGTAATCGTTAACATTTTCATAAGTAACTGTAATTTAATTACACATTTTTTTCTCAGTAACAGATTGCAGTTACATTTATTTTGTAATTAAATTACTTAATTCTGTTACAACAGACACGGTCACTATCATAATCATACGCAATAAGCACATACAAACAAACGCGCTCTTACCCACGACAACACATCTAGCTCTTAATTTCACCATCAGGCAGAGATTAATAATAATTAACTGATTACATATGAAGCGGAATGCGTGTAGATGATCGCAGCAGCACGAGCCTAAAGCGTTGCTTCGCGACTGAGATAAAGCGCTGCTATTGGTCTAAACGCTTTTTTCCTCAGCACTGCGATTGGCTGAACGGCGTGACGCAATAGACGTACGTCACTCCGACGTTAACGTAACGTATCTGTTTTGAAATGCGCTGCTAGAGGCCGCGCTTCACACGCGCAGCTAGAAATAACTTTATTTCCTCAAAATCATTTATATAATAATCCACTGACTGCGTGAGTTTAAACCGCTGTTGTTAAAAGAACAAGAAGAATTAGAAGTAGGTTAATAAGACCTAGTACTGATCGCAAAAGAAAGCGCGGTTGCTATGGTGACCATAACGCGACGCGATTCTACCGGAAGGTGAACCGGTCTAGAGCGGACTGAACCGGACTGATCTCAAACTCATGCAGCTGGTCTGAGTCTGAGCCGCGCATGCGCACAGATGCGCTGTAGATCTGACGCCGCTCACTTCCGGTCAAGATGGCGGCGCAGCGCAGTAGTCTGATGCAGAGCGTAAGAAAGTGTTTTTCTCTCATCATCAACACTCATAATTACTCATAATTACTCAGGACTGTGTGTGTAGTTTAACACTCGTGTGTTATGACTGAATCGCCAGTGTTAGTGTTTATTCCGTGTGCTGTGTTTAGCACAGTACATCTCTATCTTTACAGTGTTAAACCTCATCTAATGCTTTTATTCTGTTATTAATTTTTTAGCGTCACTGTTATGAGTCAGAAAAATAAACTTGTTTTGCATTAGATATTGTGTGAAACACTGTCAGTGTTTATTTTTTATGCCTTTATATCTTGTGAAGCACTGAGCTGCATTTCATCTATACAGATTAATTTTCGAACTTGAAAATCTTTATTGTCCACACGATATTATTATTAAAAATGTATTATTGTTTTTATTATTAAAATGTATTTATTTATTAAAAGCTTTTGTTTGCGTAATATATGTGTGTGTGCTGTGTAGCTTCGCGACTGAGATAAAGCGCTGCTATTGGTCTAAACGCTTTTTTCCTCAGCACTGCGATTGGCTGAACGGCGTGACGCAATAGACGTACGTCACTCCGACGTTAACGTAACGTATCTGTTTTGAAATGCGCTGCTAGAGGCCGCGCTTCACACGCGCAGCTAGAAATAACTTTATTTCCTCAAAATCATTTATATAATAATCCACTGACTGCGTGAGTTTAAACCGCTGTTGTTAAAAGAACAAGAAGAATTAGAAGTAGGTTAATAAGACCTAGTACTGATCGCAAAAGAAAGCGCGGTTGCTATGGTGACCATAACGCGACGCGATTCTACCGGAAGGTGAACCGGTCTAGAGCGGACTGAACCGGACTGATCTCAAACTCATGCAGCTGGTCTGAGTCTGAGCCGCGCATGCGCACAGATGCGCTGTAGATCTGACGCCGCTCACTTCCGGTCAAGATGGCGGCGCAGCGCAGTAGTCTGATGCAGAGCGTAAGAAAGTGTTTTTCTCTCATCATCAACACTCATACTGACTCATAATTACTCAGGACTGTGTGTGTAGTTTAACACTCGTGTGTTATGACTGAATCGCCAGTGTTAGTGTTTATTCCGTGTGCTGTGTTTAGCACAGTACATCTCTATCTTTACAGTGTTAAACCTCATCTAATGCTTTTATTCTGTTATTAATTTTTTAGCGTCACTGTTATGAGTCAGAAAAATAAACTTGTTTTGCATTAGATATTGTGTGAAACACTGTCAGTGTTTATTTTTTATGCCTTTATATCTTGTGAAGCACTGAGCTGCATTTCATCTATACAGATTAATTTTCGAACTTGAAAATCTTTATTGTCCACACGATATTATTATTAAAAATGTATTATTGTTTTTATTATTAAAATGTATTTATTTATTAAAAGCTTTTGTTTGCGTAATATATGTGTGTGTGCTGTGTATATTTATTATGTATATATAAATACACACACATGCATGTATATATATTTTGGAAATATTTACATGTGTATATTTATATTCATATAATTTATTTTATATAAAAATATATTTAATATATAAATTTAACATATTTTTCTTAAATATATACATGTATGTGTGTGTGTTTGTATATACATAATAAATATACACAGTACAGTACACACACATATACTATGTAAACAAAAACATTTATTTTGGATGCAATTGATTATTTCACAGGCCGCACTAATTAAGGCACATCATTTTCAGAAACCAGGTCTTTATATAATTTTGCATCTCAAGTGAATACATGTTGATTTCAGAATGTTTCAGTAGTTTTATTGGAAATCAAGGTCACAAGAGCATCATTTTGTGCTGAAAGTGTTCAGTAATTGATCTGTAGGCCGATCGGAGCGATTGATCGATCAGGTGTCTGCTGTGATTGCAGCATCAGAGCTGGACTGACGCTCTTCCTCTGTGTCAGCTGTGTGGCGTCGGTTCGGCCCCGAACTGTGTGTACGGCCCCGACGGGAAAGGGACCCAGAGCCACCCCAACGAAGACGGACACTTCTGCTTCAGGTAGAGCTGCTCGCAGACGCCTGCGCAGACTCTGATCAGTGTGAACTGATGTCACTTCCTGTTTCCTCCTCAGCACTGAGTGCTGCTTCCTGTACGGCGTGTTTAACGGCTACGACGGCAGCCGCGTGGCCAGTTTCGTGTCTCAGCGTCTGACGGCGGAGCTGTTGCTGGGTCAGCTGAGCACCGGTCACACGGACGCAGACGTGCGCAGAATCCTCTCACAGGTTTGAAATCTGAGAGAAATGTGCTCACCCTCAGTCCGTCCGAGATCAGGATGAGTTTGTGTCTTCATCAGGTTTGTAGAAATGTAGCATTGCATCAGTGTCTCAGCAATGGATGCTTTGCAGTGAATGGGTGCCGTCAGAATGAGAGTCCAAACAGCTGATAAAAAC
>NW_015552636.1:398052-398270 GCF_001515605.1 Sinocyclocheilus anshuiensis | reverse complement strand
GTCTGTCTGTCTGTCTGTCTGTCCCTCTGTCTGTCCGTCTGTCTGTCTGTCTGCTGTCTGTCTGCTGTCTGCCTCTCTGTCCCTCTGTCTGTCTGTCTGCTGTCTGTCTGTCTGTCTGTCTGACTGTCTGCTGTCTGACTGTCTATCTGTCTCTCTGTCCCTCTGTCTGACTGTCTGCTGTCTGTCTGTCTGACTGTCTGCCTGTCTGCTGTCTGTCT
>NW_015552636.1:391637-397968 GCF_001515605.1 Sinocyclocheilus anshuiensis | reverse complement strand
GTCTGCTGTCTGTCTGTCTGTCTCTCTGTCCCTCTATCTGTCCCTCTGTCTGTCCGTCTGTCTGTCTGTCTGCTGTCTGTCTGCTGTCTGTCTGTCTGTCTGTCTGTCTCTCTGTCTGTCTGTCTGCTGTCTGTCTGTCTGTCTGTCTCTCAGGGCGTCTATCTGTCAGCTCAGACTCAGAAGATGGCGGAGCGGCTGAAGGCTTTGGAGCAGGAGGTTTCAGGAGGAGCCACTGCCATAGTCGCTCTGATACTCAATAATAAACTCTACATCGCTAATGTCGGTATGTTCACACACACTCACTCACACACACACACTAACACACACTCTCACACACACACTCTCTCTGACACACACTCTCTCTGAGACACACTAACACACACTCTCTCTCACACACACACACACTCTCTCTCAGACACACTAACACACACTCTCACACACACACACACACGATCTGAGGAATCAAACTCTGTGTGCTGATCGTGTCGTTGTTTTCTTCATTTCTGTGTTTCAGGAACCAACCGGGTTCTTCTCTGTAAGACCACCAGTGATGGTCAGAACCAGGTGATCCAGATCGGACGAGCGCACACAACCGACAACGACGACGAGCTGTCCAGACTCGCCCAGCTGGGTCAGACACACACACACACACACACACACACACATGCTAATGCATTAAATACAATATGCAATCAAAATGTGCATTTTGCGAAATGTGAAAGGCTTAAAAATATAAAAATGACTGAATAAAAACAATAAAAAAAATTGTAATATTTTACTATAAAAACAAGTATTACACAAAAATAATCATAGAAATAAAAATAATTTTATTTTACATTACAACACAATGACAGTACTAATATTTTAACGTGAACCGAGGTGCTCTGAAATCATGAGCTGCTCATGTGTAAATGAACACAGTGACATGTTTCACTCTAAAACACACGGCCCATCTATTTATTTCATTAAATCACCACCTTTGCTATTTGATAATGGCTTTAAGCCATATGGTGATTTTGGTTTTATTTCATTTAATCAGCAGTTCTAAAATGCACTGTTACTCTATTCACATAACTTGTCAGTAATGAAGAGGAGTAGTGAGTGCTTTTCTCTTTGTCTTCTCAACATGATTGATATTATTCACATCAGCAGGGCTGTGACTCAGACAGTAATATGACTCTGACTCAATCGTCATATATGAACTGGTTCAGAGGTTCTTTGGTGCCATCTTGTGTTTACGTGGTTTCTGACACCTCAGCATGGTGAATGACATGCTCATGCTGGACGTTTTTATTTTTTATTATGTTTTAGCAATAAGTGTTGATTGTGTCTCTGCTGAGCATGTCGAGTGTGTGAATGATTGTGTGTGTCTCAGGTCTGGATCCGGTGCGCTTGAGGCAGACTGGACTGATCTCAGGTCAGAGCAGCACCCGACGGATCGGAGACTATAAAGTCAAATTCAACTACACAGACATCGACGTGCTCAGGTGTGTTTCTGATACTCTCTCACACACACACTCACACACACTCACACAAACGACCGCGTGAAAGAAAACAGACTGGCTGTGTGACACTATTATTTGAGCAGAATATCTCAATAGAGATTCATGATTGCTGGTGTTTTCAGATCATTAGCCCTTTTTCTGTAATTCGCAAGCGAATGGTTGCCAGGTTGGGAAGATTAAGTAAACCACTGGGCAGAAAATATATCAATTTAAGAGAAAAGCTCTGATTGGGGATTTAAACTCTTGACATCTGGCAACCATTAATGCTTGTGGAAGCTTGTTAGCAGTGCAACATAATGTAAATATGCTAAATTACAATGAAACCCCTTCAGGATAAATAACCAGCAGACAATTATGCTTAATAAATCAAGAGAAGCAGAAATCATGATCGCGATTAAAATATGAGTTTATTTGACCATATTTAGTTTCCTGATTTATTATGTTTATCTTATACATTAGCATTATGAAAACTGGTAAAGCAAAAAGCTTCTTCAGTAAAATGGCACAAAATTCTTAATATGAACTCCAACAATTTTAAATGATGTAAATGTTTTTGATAACGTGTCTATATTCAGTGCAGCGAAGCAAAAGCCAATCATCTCGGAGCCTGAGATCCACGGCGGCCAATCGCTGGAGGGCGTGACGGGCTTCCTGTTGCTGATGTCAGAGGGGCTGATAAAAGCCCTGGAGTCGGCTCATGGACCGGAGCAGGTCAACCAGGTGATAACATGAATTATCGCTGAAGATCTGTTAGAATGTAAGAGCTGCTGAAATAAAGTCAAGTCTAGGGATGCACCGAAATTAAAATTCTTGGCCCGAAGCCAAATAAAATTAAATACTGGGCCAAAGGCCAAATACCGAACACGTTTTTTTTCGCATTTTCCCCCATGTATTTTGCCTTTTTTTTTTTCACCGTTGCATAAATTAAATAGCCAAAATGTGCTTGTTACTGTTTTGTCTTGCTTTTCAAAGACAAAATCAATTACAATTACACAGTCGATCATAACATACTACTAGAGAGACTGGAAAACTGTGTCGGGCTTTCTGGGATGGTAATCAAATGGATCAGGACATACTTAGAAGGGAGATGTTATTATGTGAGTATAGGAGAGAGACAGACAGTCTAAGTGGAGTCCCACAAGGCTCAATTCTTGCACCACTCTTGTTTAGCCTGTATATGCTCCCACTAAGTCAATTAATGAGAAAGAACCAAATTGCCTATCACAGCTATGCTGATGATACCCAGATTTACGTAGCCATATCTCAAAATGACTACAGCCCCATTGACTCCCTCTGCCAATGCATTGATGAAATTAACAGTTGGATGTGCCAGAACTTTCTTCAGTTAAACAAGAAGAAAAAAAAAATTAATTACTGAGCAACTGACGAATAACACTGTTTCAGCGCAGATTTTCCTCGTGCTTTGGACTCTGGCACCGTGAGTTCGTGCAGCGCTGTCAGAATGCATGCAGTTCATGAGTCCCACAAGGCTCAATTCTTGCACCGCTCTTGTTTAGCCTGTATATGCTCCCACTAAGTCAAATAATGAGAAAGAATCAAATTGCCTATCACAGCTATGCTGATGATACCCAGGTTTACCTAGCCTTATCGCCAAATGAATACAGCCCCATTGACTCCCTCTGCCAATGCATTGATGAAATTAACAGTTGGATGTGCCAGAACTTTCTTCAGTTAAACAAGAAGAAAAAAAAAATTAATTACTGAGCAACTGACGAATAACACTGTTTCAGCGCAGATTTTCCTCGTGCTTTGGACTCTGGCACCGTGAGTTCGTGCAGCGCTGTCAGAATGCATGCAGTTCATGCGTGCATAAGAAAAAACAACGTTCTGCAGTTTATTTACTAATTGTTTAAGGCCATTTGGTGATTTCAATCATCATACAGTAACCAGCAACAACCAAACCCCCTTCCTCTTCTCATCGGAGACATCATGCAGTGCAGTACTAAACAGTCTCTCGCTGTCGGTGCTTATGATTTTTGCGTCTTTTAAATGCTTCCACACTGCATTCGTGTTTGCTGCATTAGTGCGTTCCTCTATTTGATCGCGTCACGTAATTGTTCAGTACAATTTATTCTGTCTTTTCACTTATACAATAATTTCGGTTGCTGAATATTCTAGTCACATCCGTCCTGCAGCATCGTTTCAATATCTGTGGACTACATTTCCCATGTTCCCCGGCAGGAGATCGTTGCCATGGTAGCAGCGGAGCTGGCGCAGCAGAGCAGTCTGGAGGCGGCTGCGCAGTCGGTGGTGGAGCGCGTCAAGCGTCTGCATCACGACGCATACGTGAGCGGCAGACAGAGGGCGCCACACTGCGCCAGACATGAAGACATGACGCTTCTGATCAGAGTCGTTAACTACACACTCACAGACGGCTCGCTCACACCCACACAAGGTGAGACGCAGCGCTGCTGTGGGCTCGACCAATCACAAGCCAGAACCACAACCACCTGCTGTTATAAATTCACTGTAAACCATGGCTTCTTGGGGCTTATTGCTTTAATAAACAATAAGATCTTAGACTGTCACATTAGATTTAGGGTTTCTTTTATATATATATGCATTAGTGCTCTCAATCGATTAAAAAAATTAATTAATTTTTTCTGAAATTAATCGCGATTAATCCCACCTACCATTAAAGATTTTAAATATACTTTTATATTGCAATCATTTCACATTCAATGTCTAAATTAATGTAGAAACAGCATAAAGACAGTATATTTTTAATATTTGTTTAATGGAATCTTTTTGTTTTTATGACTGAAGGTGAGAATCACTGATACCAGTACTACTGATGTCAGTGATCTGTTATAAATTCACTGTAAACCATGGCTTCTTGGGGCTTATTGCTTTAATAAACAATAAGATCTTAGACTGTCACATTAGATTTAGGGTTTCTTTTATATATATATGCATTAGTGCTCTCAATCGATTAAAAAAATTAATTAATTTTTTCTGAAATTAATCGCGATTAATCCCACCTACCATTAAAGATTTTAAATATACTTTTATATTGCAATCATTTCACATTCAATGTCTAAATTAATGTAGAAACAGCATAAAGACAGTATATTTTTAATATTTGTTTAATGGAATCTTTTTGTTTTTATGACTGAAGGTGAGAATCACTGATACCAGTACTACTGATGTCTCTAGGAAATTGTTCTTTTTTTCCTAATATTTAACCATTGATTATTTGTAATGTTGACTATACTAACATTACAGTATAATTGAGAGCTATCAATTTTTATTGACATTTATTAGACTTCTTCTTAGTTGTTTAAAACAACAACTTCTGTTTTAAGTGAACTTAAAACAATCTTCACATAAACCCATTATAATAAATGTCATATTTACCTGTGGCCTTCAGCAAGTAGGAAACAATTTATATAAAGGAAATAATTAAGTATCAAACACTAAATTAAATATAGATGAATCCTTAAAGCTCCAGGAGTTATTGATTTCCTCTTTTTTCTTTTGATCTTTGATTAATAGACATCACAGCAGCTGGTTATTAGGTTATTTGCTGCTATTACTTTAAGAGCTGCCGCTGCTGAACGTGACGCGGATCTGACACGCATTGTGTGTGTTTTTTATATACTCTTTATCTTTTCTGACCCACTTCCGGTCTTAAAGTCTCTACTAATGAGCCGACGAGTTTAATCGGGTGTGTTAGATGAGGGAGACAGTGCTTTTTTAATAAGATCAAATTCGTTTTTCATATTTATTCATTTTCAAATTTGGTACATTTTATGTCAAATAATTATCAATTTATTTGCAGCATATCTTATTTTATAATTTTTTAAATAGTGTGATATCATATAAATCAGCTCCTTATGATATTGCCATTGACATCGGCATCAGAAAATCTATATTGGTCGACAACTCTTAACCATGGTAAAATGAATGTAACTGTATTTTAATAGTTACATTTACAAAATAATAACCATATGCATGAACAATTCCTCCTACACATATTATATTAGTGTAGGCTTTCAAAACCAGTGCATTAATACACAATCAGTGTGTGTTTTAATCAGCATCATCACACAGACTCTGAGCACGTCTCGTCCAGTCCGAGTTTATATTCTGCATCATAATTAGCATTGATGTGTGTGTGCAGGAGGACGGATCTACCCGGTGTCTGTGCCGTACTCGAACCATCAGAGCACCAGTAAGACCAGTGTCATGCTGTCTCTGGTCATGCCGGCGCAGGGAACGCTGACCAACGGCTCCAACACTGCGTCCACGCTGGAGGGAGACACACCGACCGCTGGGTAACACAGCGCTGACCGTGCTTAGGAGCGCTTTTTTCCTTTCTCATTTTAGATTAATTTTTAGTCATTTCGTTTGCGCTTTTTTGCCATTTTTAGTATATGTATATAGTTCAACTAAATGAAAATAGGAAATGTTGCTTTGTAAAATAAATACAAAGAATGAACCTTTTAGTAATTTAGTTTGTTTTTGCCATTTTTATTAGTTATTGTTTTTTTTCTAATGTGTCTATATTGTTTTTACTTATTTTTATTTTTAGAATTGTATTTATTATTTTATTTTAGTACATCAAGTTAAACTAAATGAAAATGAGAAATTACGTTTCCTTTTTTATTTTAGTAATTTAGTTTGCCATTTTTATTAGTTTTTTTCTGTCTCTATTGTTTTTACTAATTTTTATTTTCATAATTTATTTATTTAATTTATTATTTATTTTTTTATTTTACTACAAGTTAAACTAAATGAAAATGAGAAGTTTCCTTTTTAATGTTAATGTTAAGTTTTAGTAATTTAATTATAAATTTTTTTTT
>NW_015552636.1:381861-391576 GCF_001515605.1 Sinocyclocheilus anshuiensis | reverse complement strand
GTTAAAAAAAATTCTATTTCAAGTATGAAATAATGTAAAGTTTTTTATGGTTTAGTTTTAGTTAGCTGTAATAATCCTGCACCCAGCTAATGTTGTTTCCTTCAGCTGAATGCATTCGTAACTCTATCAATAACGCATAAATCTCTCTCCACGGTCCACGGTGGGTGTCTGTGCTCCTCCCTCTGGCCCTGCCCCTCCCTCTGACTCCACCCCTCTGTGTGTCTGTGCTCCTCCCCTCAGTCAGAGTCCCACGGCGACGCTGCAGTCGACCAACACACACACGCAGAGCTCCAGCTCCAGCTCCGGAGACGGAAGCCTGTTCCGGCAGAGAGGCAGTCAGGCGGCGCAACCGGACGAGACCGGAAGAGTGCCTCCATATGTCGACTTCACACAGTTCTACCGGCTCTGGAGCTCCGATCACGGCGAGGGCCAGGGTCTGTCTGGAGATCTGGGGCCGCAGTGAGGATCAGGTGAAACACAATATTATTCCATCTGTGAGCCGACAACAATCTCCTTAAACTGTATCTTTGGCTTGTAATCATGGATAGAGGAGCTCCACTGACTGTATCAAAGGGAAACTCACAGCATCATGTTTATAACACTTCACACTCACGTTTCTCTGAGCTTCTTTCTTCCTGCTTCTGTGGAGTTTGACGTCTCTGTAAAACCAAAGTGAGGTCAGACCTGCAGAGCTGCATATATATGTCTGCCTGTCTGCGTTTTCTGTGTTCTTTGAGTTTTTAGTGTTTCCTTTAATAAACAGCTCTTGTTTCAGCACCACATTCTGGTTTGGTTTCTCTTGGGAGCTAATCTAATGTGAAGAGGTAGACTGTTCCAGAGTTTCGGACCTGCAGCTGCAAAAGCGCAGCCACCTTGTTTTTTAAGTCTGGATCTAGGCACGATGAGCAGACAGAGATCACTGGATCCCAATGATCTAGAAGCGGTGTACGGACGGAGCAGGTTTGTCAGTATTGAGGGCTTTATAAACAAATAATATAATTTTAAAATCAATTCTATTTTTGATGGGTAACCAGATAAAATTGGATTTACCGGCTCATGCTTGCAGGTTCATGAGAGTAATCTAGTAGCTGTGTTTTGCACTAGCTGTAGTCGGGAGAGGGAAGACTGAGAAACTCCGTAATAAAGTGAATTACAATAATCTAAACGAGTTGTTACAAAAGCGTGAATCACCGTTTGGAAACTAGAAATTAACTTGGAAATGACTCTGTGATAAGAAGGGTTTCACTTTAGAAAGTTGACGGAGATGAAAAAGCATGATTTTACAACAGTACTGTCTGTCTGTCAAATGTTAAGATATGATTAAACAGAATGCCCAGATTTCTTGCGCATTGAGTTTCTAACTTATCTAACACACAATTTTCCTTATGCCCAAATAGAATTATTTCGGTTTTCATTTAAATTTTGAAAATTACTCGAGAGACAAAGCTTAAGTTCTTCTAAGCAGGCCAACAGTGGTTGTAAGCCATTTTTATCATTATGCTATAAAGGAAAATAGATCTGAGTATCATCAGCATATATACTAAAGAATACTCTATATTCGTTAAAAATGGAAGCCAGAGGTAGCATGCACAGGATAAACAAAACCGGGCCCAGGATTGATCCCTGTGGAACTCCACAATTAAGAGGTATACAAGAGGAGGTCTGATGACCGATACAAACACTAAAACATCTGTTGGTCAGATAAGAACGGAGCCACTGTAATCTGTGCCCCGAAGGCCCACAGATATCTCCAGACGAGTCAACAGGACCTCGTGGTCAACCGAATCGAAGGCAGCACTCAGATCTAATACAACTAAAGCCATGGATTTCCCCAGAATCAGTTTCTGTAAAAAAAATATCACTTGAGATTCTATGACTTTATGACAATTTTGTTCCGATAAGTTCTGACAAATGTTTGCATTTTGCAGCTTTCTGAAACATGTTATAGGAGCTTCTCAAAATTTCATAAGAAACCTGCAAACTTTCCTTTTTCCATTTGCGTTCAGCCCGTCTACGATTTTTATAATTCAAGGGGGCAATAGAATTCATGATATCTGCACAGGTAGAATTAAAAAGATTAAGATGTGCATCGGTGTCCAGATTAAGCAGAGTAGAGTTCAACTCCAGAGAGTTGCATACATCATGGTAGGCTACAGAAAAATCTTCTCTAGAATGTTAAGAGAGCGAGTCAGACGTGCCAGCGATGGATTCTGAGGAGTAACAAGAACCGGCCTGTGATCAGAAAAAGATGCACTACTGATTTCAGTGTTTGAAATAGAAAAAACATTGGTTAAAATCAAATCAAGGGTATGATCATGGATAATTTTATTTAATTTTAAATAAAATACAGTCTCACACTTCTGCTTTAAATATTCAAAAAGCTGAGATGAGTCAGCATCTTGTGCAGATTATTCTAATTAAATTATATGATAGATTATATAATGTCAGTAAAGATGTGATGCAATTGACCGGCCCTCAGCGGCCCCTCGTCACGAGACACTAATGTACAGTATTTGGAAACCTGTCCTTGTATTGAACATTTACAACTATGTCATGGGAAAAATGTGTGGTAAAAATCTAAAGATGCCTTTAATCTCAGCTGCCAGACATGTCTGATAATCAAGACGTCTTGCACCAGTTTTGGTCTTCGAATTGACCACAAGGTGGCGCTATAAGAAGGGAATTTACGGATCTCTCAGACGTCTTGTTTAACATTTCCTGGAAAACACGTGAGACTGTAATGATGCATCATCAAGAGACCCTGATGGAAAAGCTTGATAAAAATCCATCTGTCTATCTATCTATCTATATATCTATCTATCTATCTTAGACCCGTTTAACTTCTTGGTGTTTTGCCATTTTTGCTAAATGTTAGTTTTTTCATTTTTCTTACAATAAGTTTGGTAGCAGGGTTGAGTGACTGATACTAATGAGTGTCGCCAACACGCCGATTAACATGAAAATTGTGAAAATTGAATGAAATGATTTAATAGTCTTTCAACAGACGTCACTTGTGTCACAATTATATATTTTTGTATTTAATATGTTCTAAATATGTTCTTTTTGCTAACTAGCCTATCCCATTTAGTTATGGGAAAATATTCGAACAGTTCTAAAAAAAAAATCGAAGTGTTTGAAATGTTTAAAATACGTTTTTCTCCGTTATATTTTGCGAGCATTATGAGAATGTTACATTCGAGTGTTCTCTCTAAACCATCTTAGACGAACATCAAACTAAAATGTTACAGAAAAACGTTCCATAAACGATGTTGTTACATGTGTCCGAAAGCTCTATTAATGTTACTGCTAGAATGTTTGTTCATAACTTTGAGAGAACCTGCCAGAACGTTAGCTGTGAAATTACATTGCAGATATTTAAATGTTTAAAACCATTTTTGTTTCTTTCATGCGAGGTTCATTTAATGTGAGATAACAGTTTGCTGGTAACGTTACTTGTGCTAAAATATAGTCTACTCAGTTCAACAAAACACGGTTCCTGTTTTATACTCGAACCACGAACACCATCATATCTCATCGCCTTCTGATATGAACGTGATTGCAGTGTTCGACGGAAGAATCAGCGATGATTTATGATGAATAATGTGCTGGTGTGGAGGATGAAGAGCTGCATGATGCTGAAGTGATCCGCTGGGGTGTGTGTGTGTGTGTGTGTGTGTCGGTGGTCCGGAGGGCGGAGCTGCGGGTCTCTGCGCCCCCGGTAACGTTACCGACGGACGCACCGATCACTGCTGGGCGGAAGGGCGTCATTTCAGCAGAAAAACAGACCGAGAGGAAGCAGCGCGGACGGACTCGTCGCTCCCGTTAACGGAGATCAAGCGGGGATCGAGGCGTCGACGCACATCCAGAGCGATTTTCTCTTTCTTCTGCAGCAGGATGGATTTACACGCGGACACCCGACGCGAGCGCGATCCGCACGCATCACCGGCGGAGCGTCACTGAAGCATCATCCGCGCTCCGCGACGCATCCGACCGCTCCGATGCGAGCAAAAGCCCCGCTTTCACCTCCACCCTGAGTGACCATCCGCAGTGAACATCTAGAGGAGCGTCAGGCGATGGGTGAGACACACACACACACACACACACACACGGATCGGTGGACGGGGTGCAGCATCTGCTCGGTCAAACAAGCCGAAATCACGGGCGTCTTATTATTAAACACTCGCTGCTGCTGCTGTTAATATTACTGATGCGGATTCGCTTCAGATCTGATGTGGGGTTGTCTGCAGAACGAGCTGTTTGCTATGGCAGATTATGTTAATATCAAAGCCAAATGTCCCGCCAGGCGTGTAAATATGATTTAAATATGTAACCGAATCATTGTGTTGGTGCAACCCTGCAGGCCTCTGAAGATACAATCCGGATTCTGATGCGGTTTGACTCCAGATCAGTGTGGACACATCATATCAGATGCCTGAATGTGACAAGAACGTGTCTGACTCATAATTAACCCCCAAAATAATAAATAATATTTTGAGTATGAAGGCTATTTTTAGCTGCTGTTAGTATTAGTGATGTTGATTCGCTTCTGCTCAGATCTGATGTGGTTTTGTCACCAGAACGAGCTGTTTGGTGTTGCAGATTATGTTATCAAAGCCATATATAAAGGTTCAGCTGGCTTTTGCATCTCGTCAGGCGTGTAAATGTGTGAGATAAACCCTGCAGGCCTCTGAAGATACAATCCGGATTCTGATGCGGTTTGACTCCAGATCAGTGTGTACACATCATATCAGATGCCTGAATGTGACAAGAACGTGTCTGACTCATAATTCAGAAATCATGTTTTGTATAAAGAAAGTGAAGCTGTTTTTAGCATGATTTGGATTGTGACATAATTGACAGGTTAATGTTACGTGGCAGTTTCCTTTGATTGGACGCCAGGATGTTTTAGTTAGGAAGTTTTGATTCTTCTAAATTCTCTTTATACTCAAAGCTGATTATCATAATTTATGCAAAAAAAAAGTTAAATAAAAAAATACCATGTAGCATTGTTATACATTTAATGCAAACACTATTAGACTGTACAGAGACTTTATGATTTAAAGAAGATCATGCACATATTAAATGAAAGTTTTGCATTGCAGTAATGAGAATTTGGTGGAAATGTGCCTACTTATCATGGCAATGACATGAAAAACATCATCCTCAGGCTTCATTTCTTATATATTTTCATATTTCTGTTTCTGGCTTGAATTGTGGCAGGTTTCTTGTGATTCTCGTGGACAGATGGGTTTGATGTGAGTTGAGGTGAAGATCTGTGTTTCTGATGTTCTTTATTCTCTGTTCCGGTTCTGCTCGGATGTTTTCTAGGTAATGATGTGGATTGAGTTTCAGCTCACAGGTGACTGACCTACAGCACAGATCAGAACACGATGACAAGTGTGTGTGAGTGTGTGTGAGTGTGTGTGAGTGTGTGTGTGTGTGTGTGTGTGTGTGAGTGTGTGTGTGTGTGTGTGTGTGTGAGTGTGTGTGTGTGAACACACGGCGAGCAGATGTTGAGGCTCATGTCGTCTTCAGCTCATATGGAGTGTAAGATAACAGACAAACACCACGAGCTGATGAAGTCAACATTTGGAGGACAGTGTGATCACAGAATACACTGAAGAGTTTAACGATGCTCAGTGACGGAGACTCATCTGAAATGCAGAATCCATGACAATATTCAAGCGACATCTGCAAAAATATATATATAATTCTATGCTTCCTCTTGCTCTTAATCTCTCGCTGTTCTGTTGTGTACTGTTCTAAACAATGTCTGAACCTGTATTACGAGCACTTCTCGTGTTTCTTTGCCTCTTTGGTAAATTGCTTGTTTTATTCCACATAAAAAAAGCGTCTAAAAAGCATTAAAAAAACATCTGCTGAATTAATAAATGTAAATTTAAAAAATATATATTTTGTAAGTTTTTGCACTCATATTTGTGAAGTAAATTTCATAATAAATAATAAATTATTAAATTTAAATAATAAATGATTAATACATTAAGTTTCACACAATTAAGTGAAATCCACTTAAATTAACTCTAAGTTCTGTCATCATCAAGTCGTTCCAGATCTGTATGAGTTTCTTTCTTCTGTTGAACATAGAAGTTATTCTGAAGAATGTCAGTAACCAAACATAATATGGAAAAAAATACTATGTTAGTCAGTGACTACCAGCAACTGTTTGATTACCAACATTCTTTTCTAGATGATGGCATCATTTTCATTCTCGGGTGAATATCTCTTTGTCTAAATTAAAGTGAATAAGAACATATTATCAGATTTTACACATTTTTTAAAGCAGTTGTTTTTAACAGCATTCATTTTTTTTTATTTTAGACATACATTTCCAGTTTGTCACTGCACTAACATGAGCACAGTTACAGTTCTCCAACTCATGTTCATCCTCTCAACCACAAACACATCAACAGCAGCATCCAGCATAACCCAACATCAAACACTAACAGCTCCACTCACGAATGCATAACACTTCAGTTCAGCAGTTACTCTCCAAATCAGCATTCTGGGAACTAAAAGTCCACCCATGCATTTGCAGTTAATGCAACAAAAAATGATTTGTTTAATCCAACACTTCACTAAACTTCAGTGTTACATATTTACTGAACACAATGAAATTGTGATAAAATATTCAGCAGCTGTGTTAAATTCATTTAAATAAACATATTTTTCCAGTGCACAGAGAGAAACTCTTAAATTAAGATAAACAAAAGTTGTGTTTCGTTGTAATGCATTTGATATAGACGATGCAGCTGTCCTTGATTTGGTCCTGAATGGTTTTATTGTTGTGTTTGAGGCGATCTGTAGATGTTGAGAAGCAGCAATGTGTGTGTGTGTGTGTGTTTGAAAATCTAAAAATGCAGAAAGTTTCCTGTGAGGGGTAGGTTTAGGGGTAGGGTTGGTGTAGGACAATAGAATATACGGTCTGTACAGTATAAAAACCATTACGCCTATGGAGAGTCCTCATAAACCATAAAAACAAACCTGTGTGTGTGTGTGTTTGGCGTGTCGGTGTCTCCTTACAGCTGCGTCCTGAACACACCTACTGCAGCCAAAATGGTGCTGACCTGTTTCTGACCTCTGAGTGCGAGCTGAGCGACGCCTGATGGAACGTTCCACTCGCTTCCCGTCAGTGGGGGGATCATCCCGCAGACACACACACAAACACACACACTCTCCAGCGGTGCACTTCCTGCTCTCTGAGAACCGCTTCCTGTCCCAGAGCCACCTGAGATCCCCTGTCCAGTCCAGTTAGAGTAATAACAGATTCACACACGCATGTTCATCTGAGTGTGTGTGTGTGTGTGTGTGTGTGTGTGTGTGTGTGTGTGTGTGCGTGCGTGCGTGTGTGTGTGTTTGAGTGCAAATCACAGCACATAGAAATGCATTCAGTGTGTTGGAGCCAATCAGATCAGACTGTGGGCGGGGCTATGACAGAAATAGAACTCTTGAGTTTCCTGTCAGTTATCAGAGTTAGACTATGACTTGTTAGGACAAAATCTCAGATTGATGGAAGAGAAGCTTCACTGATTGTTGTACTGATAGTGGATCAGATCTTTAGAACAGAGAGATGTTCTATGAACTTGCTATGGCTCCCATTAAGTTCTAAAAACGTTATTTCTAAATGTTCTCTGAATGTTCCTGTTTGTAAAAATGTTATACAAACATTAAGGGAACGTTCCGTTTTATTATTTGGCAAGCATTATGGGAATGTTACTTTTTGACTCGTTCTTTGAAACAACTTGCAACATTAAAAAAAAAATGTTACATGAACGTCCAACTAAAACATTCCACAAATGATGTATAAATAACGTGTTTGTGCTAACGTTTTGAGAACATTATTGAAGACCAGAGAACTCTGAACACACGTTCCATTAACGTTACTGCAGGAATGTTTGTTCAGAACCTTTCCAGAACGCTCGGAGAATGTTCTCTGTTAGCTGCCCTGTGGGGGAAAAAATTGCAGTAAAATACACTTTATTTCAGTACACTTAGCACACTTCCATAATGTACTTAAAGAGCTCTATTTTCACGCACTAATTTTGTACTTAATATACCAAAAATGTTCTTTAGTACTTCTTAAGATCATCTAAGTGTACTCAACTGTGCTATTTTGGGACACGATGAATATGAACTAAAATGTGCTTTTAAAATACCATATCTGTATTTAAAAAAAAAAAAGTATTTAGTTACCACTTGTAGTACACCTGAAACCATCTTTCATACACTTTTAAATATACTCATCATACATAGAAAATACACTTATTATTTATTTAAAATATAAGAATAATATATAATGAACATATAAAAAATGTATTGCCCACAGCTATAAAAATATGTGGGCAAGATATTATAAATCCTTTTTTTTTTTACAGAGAAAGTATGTTAAAAGCACATTTAAGTTCATATTCATATTCAATAAAGTCAAATCAGGGCCCGTATTCACAAAACATTTTATCTTGCCACTAAGAGTGCTCCTAAATAGCAGTACAAGTTTTTAGCTAAGAGTTTTCTCTTCAAACCTATTCACAAAGCTGCTGGGACAAACTTGTACTGAAGAATAGACCCTGAGTAAGGGGGCGGGGCTAACCTCGTTGCTATGGATGATGTCATCAAGCTTATTAACTATGCACACAGTGATTGGCTGATAGTCTCTGTCAGAGATTTATTCATAGAAATATTGTAGAGTGCGATATTATATCAGTATAAACAGCCTTTTAATTAAGAGAGTAGAATAATCATGGCTGATAGTAAGACATGCAAACGTAAAAACTGGACGCAAGAACAGCTGTTACTTCTTGCTCAACTGCTTAATGAAAAAAAAGATATAATCAAAGGAAAATTTAGAGTCGGGATAACCTCTAAAACTAAAGGCCATACCTTTTTAAAAGCTTATTATCATCAAATGTTTCTAAAATGTTCACGTTCCGAGGCAGATTGCCGGCGACAGCTATTTTAGGATAGTTTGTGGTTTGGTCTCAGTGACTTAGGACTCCTCTTCACTGCTCCTAACCTTTCACAGATTTAGATAAAACACATGGTGAAATACTCTTAGAGCAAAGATTTAGGAGTCCTAAATTTAGAACTGACACACTCATTATTTTTAAGATTTTCTCCTAAATCGGTGAGTTATGAGCTGCTTATAGCCTGAAGATGTTTTGAGAATAAGGGCCCAGGCAGAGTAGAATAATCATGGCTGATAGTAAGACATACAAACGTAAACCAGCTAAAAGAAAAGCTGTTGCTTCTTGTCCAGCTGTTTAATGAAAACAAGGACATAATCAAAGGAAAATCTGGAGTGGGGATAACCTCCAAAACCAAAGGCGATATCTTTATAAAAGCTCATTATCATCAAATATTTCTAAAATGTTTCTGTTCTGAGGCAGACTGCTGGAAACAGCTATTTTAGGATAGCTTGTGGCTTGGTTTTTAGTGACTTAGGACTCCTCTTCACTGCTCCTAACCTTTCACAGATTTAGATAAAACACATGGTGAAATACTCTTAGAGCAAAGATTTAGGAGTCCTAAATTTAGAACTGACACACTCATTATTTTTAAGATTTTCTCCTAAATCGGTGAGTTATGAGCTGCTTATAGCCTGAAGATGTTTTGAGAATAAGGGCCCAGGCCTGTAAATATTTGATGAAGTGTCAGGCGGTTGATATCAGGTGTGTGTGTGTGTGTGTGTGTGTGTGTG
>NW_015552636.1:379054-381643 GCF_001515605.1 Sinocyclocheilus anshuiensis | reverse complement strand
GTGTGTGTGTGTGTGTGTGTGTGTGTGTTGTGTTCACTGGGATCAACACAAAGCCCGTTTATCCTCACTGCTGCTGTTTCTCGCGTAGTTTCAGTCACCCGAGGCGTCACTTCCACCGCAGTAAAGATTGTATGCCTAAAGGCCCATTCACAGCACAGACAAACACCAACAGACAAGCTGGCCGCTGATAGTCAAAAACGCATAAATAACTCGGCACATATCAAATGATCTGTAAGAAGAGACAAAGAAATAGTGAGCACGTGATGAAAACAGTTACTCACACCTGTGTGTTGCGACATTACTGTCGGATCTAATATAGTCGCACGGCATCGTCTTTTAGTTTCAATCATTTTGAGAATCTCACGTGGAATAGTGCCTTGTTTGCAAACGAATCTGCGAACAAATGAAGTGGGAAAAAAGGACCAAGTTCTTACTGACGCAGTCTGGATCTTCATTAAAAATAAAGTTCATCCACTCGTTTGTTGTGATCAGAAGGAAGGCAACGCTAACACTCTTTTTCCACAACTTGACACTGAACAGCGTCTTGTTGTCTTTGGATCATCTTTATCATTTGGTTTCTGTTTTCTGTGTCATTTATAGAGTGTTATCAAACACAGTAGATCATCTGAGATGCGATGATCCCGTTCGAACCAGTGGAAGTGTGTTTGAAAAGAGTTTATTTGAGTGAAGTGCCTGTATTTAGAAACACCCACTAACATACAGTACACCATGGTGTTTGTTTTAATGACTTTAATTTATGTGAATTTAAATAAGCAAATCACTGTTATAATGATGAGCATTTAATGAAAATCACGTTGAGAATAATTAGAAGCACAAACAAACCCCAGACTGTTTAGGGGTAAAATGTGTTTGATTGTCCTGAAAAATCGTAATGCTTCTAAAATAAGCTTGATTTTTATTTCTGTGGGATCTGTGATGCGAGTGTTTGCTCCTCGCACACATTCACACACAACCAGTGTTTGCGTGGACTGAGCAGATACTGAGCGGCTGGAGAATGAGCTCTATTGTGCTGCAGACACACACACACACACACACTCTCACACTCACACTCACACACACACACTCACACACACTCTCGCACAAACACACACACTCGCACACACACACACACACACACACACTCACACTCACACACACACACTCACTCATACACACACACACACACAAACACTCGCACACACACACACACACTCTCTCACAGACACACACACACACACAAACACTCGCACACACACACACACACTCTCTCACAGACACACACACACACACAAACACTCGCACACACACACACACACTCTCTCACAGACACACACACACACACAAACACTCGCACACACACACACACACTCTCTCACAGACACACACACACACACAAACACTCGCACACACACACACACACTCTCTCACAGACACACACACACACACAAACACTCGCACACACACACACACACTCTCTCACAGACACACACACACACACAAACACTCGCACACACACACACACACTCTCTCACAGACACACACACACACACAAACACTCGCACACACACACACACACTCTCTCACAGACACACACACACACACACACACACACACACACACTGTCCAAGACTGAGTTTGGCTCTGGACACACTTTCAGTGACACATGATGTGTGACTTATGTTTCCATGGTGACATACGTGACGCAGCGGGATACTGTGGAGCACTTCAGTCTGCCAGACGAACACACACACACGGGTCACAGACATTGTCTGGAGATCAGGGCTGTTAGTCTGTGAGGAGTGTGTGCTGTTACTGTGATCTCATAAAAACCCCACAGACGCACAGTGAATGATGCACATCTACAGACCAGAAGATCACTGACACCTAGCAACCACCAGAACACCCTAGCAACCAAGTGCAACACTTAATACCTCTTGGAACACTGTAGAAAGCACAGAACAGCATGCTGATGAGTTTTGCATCACGAACGCATTGTTCAGAAAATGCAAAATCATAGCATGCAAAATGTGTACAGTGCCATGCTGGTTGTCAGTGACTGTAAGGCTGACTGATTTGTATGTGTTCTTGTGTCGATGCTTAAACACAGGAGGTGTGTCGTGTTCGTCGTTTGTTGGAGTTGTTGCTGGTTCTAATGCTTTCAGCTCATTAACCTTCAGCTTCAGTTTTCTCTCGTTTCCTTTGACTTCCTCCAGATACGGAGCGATGCTTCACACACGCCAGCTGTGAGTAAACGCAGAAAACAGGTGTTTGATTCACTGCTGTGTCATGAAGATTAGGTAGTTTTCTTTGAAGGGTAGGTTTAGGTGTAGGGTGACAGAAAATACAGTTTGTACAGTATAAAAACCATTACGCCTATGGAGAGTCCCTGTAAACCACATATGCAAGAGTGTGTGTGTGTGTGTGCGTGCATGTGTTTGTGTGTATGGAGTGCTCATCCGGTTGTCTCTGAGGAATTCTGTTCTCTTATCCAAAATTCATGGAGTTTAATCAGTCGATTAGTTCAGTGCTTGGTAACAGATCCTGGTTGGGAGTGTGTCCAACATGGTGCTTTCTGACCCAAACGCCCAC
>NW_015552636.1:378101-378919 GCF_001515605.1 Sinocyclocheilus anshuiensis | reverse complement strand
TGTGTGTGTGTGTGTGTGTGTGTGTGTGTGTGTGTGTGTTTGTGTGTGTGTGTGTGTATGTGTGAGTGTTGATATTTCTGCACTGAATTATACGTTTATATGAATAGATGCTGTTTTCATTTCCCTCTGTTACTGGTTACCTGAAATATCACAGCGTCTGTGATCAGACAGTGACGTTCTCATATAAAAATAAAACAAACAAAAAAAACAATGACATAGATAGATACATATCTATTTATATAGATAGTTAAGACATTTATACAAATTTATTTTTGGCAAATTTACCTACTTCATATGTTTCTTATATATTTTTGGCCATTTATAAAGATGTATTTTCGTCGTGAATATATTTTTAAAAACTAGATTTTGCTTTCACCCAAAATGTATGTTAAGATTGCAAATGTGTTTTTTTTTTTGCAATCTAATCTAATAAATTTAGGCATTTCGAGGTTTAGGCAAAATACTATGTTCTATATTTTAAAAAGCTGTTCTGTTTACAACATACAGTATATTTAGCATATATTCTACATATATTTTGGCCCAGAAAAACATATTTGTTTTTTGTTGGTTTGCTAAGGTCACAGTGGTTTAGTGCATTTATATGCCAGATATCGTCTGCCTGACTCACATAAACTCTGCTTATAATGTTTGTGGAGCTCTCGAGTGTCTGTGTGTTTATATCTGAGCAGATGTTTGCTGATGTCCATGAACGTGCCTGTATTGTGTTGGACTTCAAGCTCACAAAGAATAAGAAACGCTCTGCTGCAGCTGGATCACATCGTCCAGACTGGACTGAACCGGAGCGAGCTTGTGTGTGT
>NW_015552636.1:362133-377677 GCF_001515605.1 Sinocyclocheilus anshuiensis | reverse complement strand
TGTGTGTGTGTGTGTGTGTGTGTGTGTGTGTGTGTGTGTGTGTGTGTGTGTGTGTGTGTGTGTGTGTGAGTGTTAGAGTGTGTGTGTCTGAGTGTGTGTGTCTGTGAGTGTGAGTCTGTGTCTGTGTGTGTGTGTGTGTGTGTGTGTGTGTGTGTGTGTCTGAGTGTGTGTGTCTGTGAGTGTGAGTCTGTGTCTGTGTGTGTGTGTGTGTGTGTGTGTGTGTGTGTGTGTCTGAGTGTGTGTGTCTGAGTGTGTGTGTCTGTGAGTGTGAGTCTGTGTCTGTGTATGTGTGTGTGTGTGTGTACAGGTTTATATATCCTGGTGGGGACTCATGGGGACTCGTGTCACGGTGGGGACCTAAATTGAGGTCCCCATGGGTACAAAAGCTTATAAATCATACAGAATGAATTTAAAGTAAAAATGCAGAAAGTTTCCTGTAAGGGGTAGGTTTAGGTGTAGGGTTGGTGTAGGGCAATAGAATATACGGTCTGTACAGTAGAAAAACCATTACGCCTATGGGGTGTCCCCACAAGGATAGCTGACCAGACGTGTGTGTGTGTGTGTGTGTGTGTGATCTGACACAACTGCTCTCTAAGATGTCAGATGTGACTCAGCAGATCTGTTGTGATCATGTGACTGTAGATGGTTTAATGTTCCACACACTGTCTTGTCAAATCTTTATTAAATAACAGTGTTTGGTCAAAGAGCTTCTGCAGACATGAAACAAACATGAACTGGCCTTCAGGAGTCTGACCAGAGATTCTGCACTATTTGGCATTTGTTGAAATAAGTACAACACCAAATTACGTACAGTATATTGCCAGTTTAACTCTTTCATGTAAGAGTCTTTCGTCTCTCGTTTTCACGTAAAACACGTATAGATGTGCGTCACATGCATGTCTGTGATTGTGAGCGTTTTTAGAATGCAATTTCATGTTAAAACTATTTCAACTTTTAAAAAATGCATCTGAAGACCCTTGAATTCATGTCGTTTCTCTCTGTATGTGAGTGTGATGTGATCCCGTCTAACCGCACAGTTCCACCCAAATCTAGCATAAGCCATCACAAAATTAAAAACCAGGCTGCACTTCGACTGGTTTGAAATCCTGTGAAGTGAGAAGTCACAGAGTGAATCTATTTGACTCTGTGTGTGTGTCTGGTGTGTGTGTGTGTGTGTGTGTGTGTAGGAGTTTGATTGTGTTAAATCCAATTTGGCTGCCGGTTGTTCCTCTTTTTATTCCTCTTCCCACAATAATGCGTCAGTTTATTTGTGTCTTGCGAACCCCACATTGCCGCCCGCTGCCACATGATGTGATTGGACAGTGTTTCCTGTGTTAGAACACCTGATTGTCCAATCACGTCGCTGCTGAGTGCTCTGTTCCTCTCATTAACTCGGTTAGCTGGGTATTTATTTAACAGCTGCTTTGCTAATCTGGCCTCTTCCTGTACAACATGTCTGGTCCAGGAAATCTGTTTATTTGCTTTGGAGTCTGACGGGAGTTTCTCGGTTCATGTGGCACAGAATCAGAGGATGTTTCGGATGCATACTTGCTCAAACGCCGTTGTACATACTTCACATGCAATCTTGTGTGGGTCTGACAGTAACAAACCCCACTGCTCAAATGCTGCGGCAGCGAGCGCTGAGAATGCAACACGTGCTTGCATTTCAGAATGCAGCAACGCACAAAAATAAGCACGAGTAGAAGTGTTTGCATTCACGTGCCATGCACACACACACTCATCTGAACTGAACTCAGTGTCCGATGGGGATTCTATGGGAATAATTGGTTCTCATGAGGTGTTTTGTTACTATCACTGATGATCTGGAAGGTCAAACGCACTGAGGAGCTCCTGTTCTTCAGCTGCTCTGAAAGGCTGGAGAGAAACCCGTTCATGAGCGTCTCATCTAACCGTGATCCCTGAGCACTTTACAGCGTTCCAGTGAGGATAATGCCACAAAATGCACTTTGAAGCAGTTATGATGCACTCCAAGTAAACTTAAGACGTCTTGGGAGGCACTCTGATAACCGATTGCTTCCCATATATTGTGATTTGTCTGCGTTTGTTTACACATTCATATAATCTGACATGTATTCCAATCAACCACGTTTCCAGTTCCCAAATATATTTGTGACTGCTTCTCTGTCATTTGTGTGATTTTTGCAGGAGCTTATTAAAAATATTGTCGAATGCACAGAGAAACTCCATGTACAATGAAGCTTAACTAGACCAACTTCGTTATCAATAGCCAGGTTTCCATCCAAAGTTAACTTATGTGCATAATATAAATTGTAATATCGCATAAAGCGTTTGTGAATAAGCATCGTTTCCATCCATCGAGTCAAAGAGAACAAAACCGCCACTTCCTGATAAACTGGCACTATATATCACTAAGAAAAATAGAAGAAGCCATTGAATATAATAATTTTCATATATAATAAATAACTTGTGCCTCAGAGCGAGCAGACGAAACAATATAAAAGTTGCTTTCAAAGGCGGATGTCTGCTGTTTGTGAAGGCAGTCATGCAAGACAGTAAGGGCATTTTAGAATGACTATAACATTTCAGATGCTGCGCAGCGAGATCCGTCCACTGGTTAGTCAGGTTTTGCCGTCCCATAGTGCAAAGTTGCATGACTTTTTTTTTTATGTGCATGGAGGAATTTATTTGGCAAATGCGTTTCCATCTCCCATTATTCGCATTAACCCTCAAAAAGTCAAAAACCACCTCAAGCGAGCATAAAAACATTTTTGAGAATTAAGGGATTTGGGATTTGGCTTTCCATCACTTGTTTCTCATGCGATACTTCAAAATGCGCATAAAAACAGGGTGATGGAAACATAGCTAATATCGCACTGAATTTAGCACTTGAATATGAATTAGTAAGATTGTTCATCAGTAATCGTTTCTGTTCCAAATCTAAATCTCTCTAAACTCTGTTTCTCAGGATGAAAATGAGACGTCACAGGGTTTTCTTGATTTGCACGGTGGGACTGTGTGTCATTTCCTTCCTGCATTACTACAAGGCTCTCCACTACGTGTCCCTGCTGAGGGAGTTGTCCGCACCTTACCCTAACATCAAATCCTTCATCATGGTCACTGGTTTCTTCTGGAAGGAGGGCAGCACCCCGCTGTCCAGCGCGTCTCCAGAGGAAGGGCCTCGGCTGGTCCACAGCAAGCCCCGGGCCGGAGGAGGCCTGGAGCTCGACACCAGACAAGAACCTGAAGCACCACAGCCGTGGAAGAGACCTGAAGATCCGCAGCGCAGGAGTTCGGGGACGACAGAGGTACCAGCGCTGCTCTTCTGTGAAGTCATGTGTGATTTCCGCACCAGACAAACCCTCCCCCCTCTGTCATTGGTCAGTCAGACAGATAGTCCCGCCCCCAACTCATCCGATTGGGTAGGTTAGGATAGGGCTGGGCTGAACGATTTTTCCGATTTTATCGATAAATTCGAATTTAATGTTTTGCCACGATCAGACTGAAAGCTGCTGTTCATTGTTTTTACAGAACATCTATAGTATAGTCTACTGGTGTTATACCTTTTGAATTTGAATTACCTTGATTTTTTAGATATTTTAAAGCATTTTCCTTGTATTGTTTCGGAACATATGTATAAGATAAGTTTGTAGAAGATGTAGTTATAGTTCATGCATCTTTTTTTTTGCAAAGATATTTAACATGGGATTTGTTGAACATTTGCATCATGTTGACAGCTTCATGAGTGCTGCACTTGGAATAGAATTTTCTTTAACTAGAGGGTTAATAAAGAAAAAGTTACTCTAATCATGTTGTAGTTACATTTTCAAATTGAGTAGTTAAAAATCGTAAAAAATCGATAATTGGTCAAAAGTCGCCCAGCCCTAGGTTAGGGTCAACCATTACACTAAGTCAAAAGTTGACATGGGGTCACCCAAACAAACAGATTAATGTTGTGAGCCAAAGAGCTAAAACATGCAAGAGAATAACAATACATACATAATATAATGCATAAAATAATTATATACATATCATTTTGAATTTTGAGTTGTCCAGGTATTTAAACAATCAGTGTGGCTAATAAATATTCAAGATTGTGATTACTGCTTCCACTATTGATTGTGACTGTGTTGATTACAACATTAGACTCCCATTGTGTCTCAAGTTTTTCACGACAGATGCTCACTTTTGTTTGCTTTGGCACATGAAAATAAAAGCAGATTTGATGCTGTGCAATTCGCTTGAGATGTAGAATGTGGTGGATTCGCTACTAGAACTAGAAAACGGCCCGCTGTAATCAAGTGAATTTTATAAATCGGATACAATTCCGGTGCTTGATTCTGATTGGCTGAGCTGCGTTCGAAGCTGTTGTACATTACACTACAAACATACACCTTTGTTTACGTTTGTGTGTTGCTCGGCAACCACTTTGTTGCAACCACAACTGTTTCTGAGGAGCTACATTGTTTGGTGGAAGAATACTGTTTTTATTAATATCATTAAATTTTATTTGCTTTGTTTTTTTTTTTTGTGAAACCTTGCTACGTATATGGAATAACCGTTTTATAAAAGCAATAAGCCCCGTGAAGCCGTGGTTTACAGTGAATTTATAACAGCTAACTCCACTTCGCGTCGTGCCTAACAACGGCCCTTAGCTGTTATAAATTCACTGTAAACCACAGCTATTTGGGGCTTATTGCTTTAATGATTTGTGTCATCCGTTTAGCCCTAAGGCTGATGATACTCGGGGCAACTTTTTGAGCAGTTTTGCTTGGGCACTATCCCATTGAGAATGGGTAACAAATTTCTATCTGGATATTTTAGATTGGTCGTTGGCCCTGTGTCTCACCTGGTTGCCTGTTGATGTTAATGTTGTCCGGCAACATCGCTCAAAAAGTTGCCCCATGTATCATCACCCTAAGAGTCAGTGAAACTTGTGTCCAGATTCTGCTGTCTTCTCATGGGGCTTGTTCTTCATTAATCAGGTCCATAAGGGAGGTTTGATCGCCTGGCAGCCTAGCAGCCCGACCAACCAGAAGCCCGACCCGCAGAGAGACGCTGCGGTGAACAAGCTTCAGCCGCGTCACGCCTCGACTCCAGACCCGCTGGAATCCCTGGGTGGCCTGCACCGCCGCACCCACGTCCTCCAGGATGACCGCTCCCCTTATTTCGTCCGCACCAAAGCAGGCGCTCTGTGCTTCCGTCAGGGGACGGAGGTGGCTCCGCCTAAAGACGAGACGTTGAAAGCAAGACCCAGCATAGCTGGCCTCGGCCAGCGGAGAATACTGCAGAAGCCAGACGAGTCAAAGACTCCAGCGAAATCAGTGGAGGAGTCCGGTGCCGCTCAAGGGAAGCCCAAGCATGGCAAGCGACTTGTGAAGTGCGTTTGTCGGCCGGGATGGCACGGTCCTTACTGCGGAGTGCCCACTATGGTGTACCACTCCAATCTGCCCACGAAAGAGAGACTGACCCCCCGCGAGATGCCTCGACGCGTCATAAACGCCATCAACGTGAACCACGAGTTTGACTTGTTGCACGTGCGCTTCCGCGAGCTCATCTGGGCCGTGGATCTCTTCCTCGTGTGCGAGTCCAACTTCACGGCATACGGAGAGAGGCGTCCACTGAGGTTCCTGCATCTGCTGCTCAACGGAACGTATGATTACGTGCGCCACAAGATCCTCTATGTCTTCCTGGACCATTTCCCAGAGGGCGGCCGACAGGACGGATGGATCGCCGACGACTACCTGCGCACGTTCCTGACTCGCGACGGCATGGCGCGGATCGCAGGCTCGCGGCCCGACGATGTTTTTCTCATCAACGATGCAGACGAGATCCCGGCTCAGGAGGGAGTCCTTTTCCTTAAGCTTTTCGATGGCTGGACGGAGCCTTTCGCCATCCACATGCGGAAGTCCCTGTACGGATTTTTCTGGAAGCAGCTGGGCTCCCTCGAGGTGGTCTCCGGATGCACCACCGGGATGCTGAGGGACGTCTACGACAACGATGGGATTCGGCTCCGGCGGCGGGAGTACTACACCATGCCGGGATTCCGGAAGTACGAGAACGACACCGGACACATCTTGGTGCAGTGGTCGATTGGAAGTCCGTTCCATTTCGCAGGCTGGCACTGCTCCTGGTGTTTCACGCCAGAGGGAATTCACTTCAAACTCATTTCGGCCCAGAACGGGGACTTTCCTCGCTGGGGCGACTACGAGGACAAGCGCGATCTCAGCTATATAAGGGAGCTGATCCGAACCGGGGGCTGGTTCGACGGCTCCGTGCAAGAGTACCCTCCATCGGACTCTAAGGAGCACATGTATGCCCCCAAATACATGTTGGATAATTACGATCACTACCGCTACTTGTTGGAGAACCCTTACGCCAAGCAGTCCAACCTAGGAGGAGCGTAGAGCAGAATGAGGGCCAAAGATGGTTTGACAGTAAGGAAGGGGAACAGAGAGGGAGAGAAGAGAACGCTGTCCTGTTCCTCTCTTTCCTCTCTTTCTCATTGGTCCCAACATCCAACACCGTCCAATATGTGAACACAGGCCTTGCAGAGACCAACAGCAAACTGTTTCTGTTCTGTTTTGGTCAATGTTTACATGAATGATTCCCAGCGTTCTTTGAGAGACTCAACGCCTCCTGTGTTCACTGTACAAGACTGTGTGTGTGAGAGAGAGTGAATGTGTGTGTGTGTGTGTGTGCGATCAGTCTCATTGGTGCACAGACTTTCTTGCTTGCACTTCAGAATCAAAATAAGAAAACTCATTGCACAAATGCCACATTTTTGGGTCTGTTGACAGCTTGTAAATTCCTCCGAACTCAACGTCTCTTTCCTCGGTCAGAAAAATATCTTTGTGTATCATTGTGAGCTGTTCTGAATGAGTTTGTGGACGAGAGAGAGAAAGAAAGAGGCCATTCGAGAGAAACGGGGCTTTGTTTGAGCTCTGCTGGGTTCTGATGGAGCTGATATGTGAGATTGTGCCGAGCGAGAGAGGTAACAAATGAGCTTCCTGTTTGAGAAATCCTTGCGGAAAACATCCTAAAGCTGGGAAAAGAGCTGTTTTCAAGTCAGATATTTAGTCTGTGAACCACCCATGTTGTGTACAAGAATGGTGAGACGCCTGATAAAAATAAGTCAGAGGCTCTGTTCCAAACTCGTGAGATGCCTACGTAGGCAGCACTTTAAGGCATCACAGCTGCATCCCTACACAAAGGTTGTTTCAAATCATCTGCTGCCTTCTAAGATACCTTCTTTTGGCCAAATTTAAAATTCTAATTCATTTTTTTTCAGAGAAGGCGTGATCTGAGAATGCATTGTGACAATCTACTTTCCATCCATGATGGCGGACAAAGACTTGTTGATTATAAATGCAATGTATTCAATACAGAAAAGCATTGATATAAACGGTGTAGTCCAATGTGTATTTTTTGTTGTTAGTTTAGCAACATGCATCATGCTTAACTGGAATCAGCAATGCAGCTCACTGTGTTTTGGAACAGAGCCATGTACTGTTTGGTGGTCTTGGCTCTCTCGTGTTTTAATTTTAAGTCGGAGCAGGGAACAGTTTCTTATGAAATCCAGTTCTGGAAACTCCCTGTCTTCAGAGCTGTGAAGCCATCTGATCGCATTCGAGATCTGTGGAGAATTACATTTACACAGCGGCACCAGAGATCTGAAGAGTTGCGTATGATTTGACAGTAGGATAATTCTGTCATTTTCTTCTGGCGCTGTTAAAGTCAACATGAAATCAACATTGACTTTCTTCATTCATGTTCTTATTGTGAATGATTCGCCATTAATATTACAGCTGACATCATCAATCCACTGACACCGTCTGATCACTTCATCATGGGAAAAAAAATCAAGTCCCATCCTACATTTATTCTCACACTTTCATTGCAGAAATACAAGTACAATGGGTTGTGAATGTCATTTCATGTTGACTTTAATCCCCAAAACTCCCATAAACATGGAATCACTTCCGAAGAACATTCTCTCTCTGTCAGACATGCTGCTAAAAACAGGTCTCCAGATATAGAAAATATCTGTGCGGGGAATTAAAATACTGCCATGGTGAAATATATATCACCAATAGTCAAGGGTCATGAATTTACGCTTGCATATGACTTCACTGGTGTCTGTGTAAAAGGTAATTCGGCCGTGACACTACACATATCCGTGTGGCCTGTTCGTGCCGCTGACTGCTGTTCTGTGTCCCAACAGCAGCACATTATAAACAGACTAAAGATAGAGACAGCGTTCGATGTCTGAAGACATAACAGATCTCCGCAGAGAGACAGGTGCACAAGCGTTTATAGTGCTTCATGCCACTGTGATTGCAGTGCGCTCGTGACCTTCATGTGCACAGTAAACGAGAGCTCGAATCTGTGTGAATTCCACATGGGAATAGAGTCGGAATGTTGAGCTTTTATTCCAGTGACCTCCAGTGAGACAATTGCATTCTTATCCTGAAACTCGAGCATTAATGAGCAGACTGGAGTTCGTTTCATTCTTACTGAATCACAATCCGTTCACATCTGCATATCAAGCAGCCTACAGATGCAGGAATATCTGTATTAGTGGCCTTATGAATTAGTTGACATCATATTTTACAAGCAGGAGAGCCAAACTCATATCCGAGTTCACATCTGCAGGATGAGATCCGTTCATCCATAACCGTCGTGCCACATATGTGACCTTGGAGCACAAAACCAGTCATAAGGGTCAATTTTATGAAATTGAGATTTATACATCATCTGAAAGCTGAATAAATAAGCTTTCCATTGATGTATGGTTTGTTAGGATTGGACAATATTTGGCTGAGATACAACTATTTGAAAATCTGGAATCTAAGGGTGCAAAAAAAATCTAAATATTGAGAAAATCATCTTTAAAGTTGTTCAAATGAAGTTCTTAGCAATGCATATTACTAATCAAAAATTAAGTTTTGATATATTTACGGTAGGAGATTTACAAAATATCTTCATGGAACATGATCTTTACTTAATATCCTAATGATTTTTGGCATAAAAGAAAAATGTATAATTTTGACCCATACAGTGTATTGTTGGCTATTGCTACAAATATACCCCAGTGACTTAAGACTGCTTTTGTGCTCCAGGGTCACATTTAGTTCAGAAGAACGTGGCTAGATTTGAACCTGTGTGACAGCAGGTGCTCAGAGGAGGTTTTGTGTTGAATTTAATGATCGTTTTGCTCATTGAGGTGTTTGGCTGTAGATCAGGAGCTCACATACTCTCTCTCTCTCTCTCTCTCTCTCTCAGTTAACAAACATTCACTGTTTTAAACTTATTGTCTTTTTTGTTTTGTGTTGTTTGCTGTAGTAAATGTTGTTGCTGTTTACATTATTTATCTTATTTATTACTCTCCTGTTTCTATGTAGAAAAGGGAAGCTCGGTTTGTCAGAGAAGTGAGAAGTTCTTCTCTGACTCGGTATGAAAGACTGAAACACTTCTCTCTTCCACGTCTCGTCCTCTCGCACCGTATTATTCATCTTAAACATGATGGTAAAAGGCACTCATGAACCTTCTGGGCCAGAAACACTTTATGGTAGTATGCAAGCGCACATGCTCTTGTGCTATTGAGATTCAGCGGTTTCTTCTATATTTTGACGTACAGACAAGTGTACAAATTATCAGAAAAAGAAAAAAATGTAGAGCAGAACTTGGTGCTGTGGATTGGTTGCTATTTGGATGTGGGCGTGGCATTCATAAGTCTATGCAGATGAGTGTGAGCGTTCACAGGGGCGGAGTTTAAGAGCGCTAAATGATTGGAGAAAACCTGTATATATCACTAGTCAGTTAAGACTTTTCAATTAAACATTACGAGGTCAAAAAATGAAAGATAAATTGTTCACAATAAGATCAATAACTTGAATTTGGGGGGAAATAAATAGAAAAAAAATAATCGAATGAATTAGAATTGGGTGAATTTTCATTCCAATTGCTGACTTTAAGGGCTGGAATACACTACATGAAGTCATTACAGATTTTAAAACACCGGACATCATTCGCACCGATAGCCTAGTGGGCAGTACTTGCGTTACACCGTGTCCTAACTACACGCGACGCGACAAGATTCCAGCCACAAGCAATTTGTCCGTCCACACCAAACGTGACGCGACAGAATCAGTCAAATATCACATCAATTAGCCAATCAGAAGCGTGTGTGGGCGGAGCCTATCTGGAAGTGCACTGCACTCGCAATGAAATGGATGTTTATGATCCAGTTCATAAATATTAAACTTTTTAACATTATTAAATGTACATACTGACTGATACCATCTTTGTTATGGAATACACTTGTTGGTTCGCATTGAGCTCACAATTTTAACGTGCTTTAATTTATTTTCAAGATCTAAGGTAAACTATCTATTTGTTGCTTTCAGTATGGCTATAAGGTCACACAAAATGATATTTAAACTCATATTAGACACGTTTAACTTTGAATAAAGCACATAATCACTTGAGATTATCTACTGTCATATAGTTTGTAGGGCTGGGAAAATAAATCGATGCATCGAGAAATGATTCCGCATCGATTTTGTGATTTTCCGAATGCGTCGCGATTCTTTCTCGAGTCGATTCTGAGCGTAGTTTTGAACAGCAGATGGCGCTGCATGCTTTAGAAACAGCCGTACTCTGCTCGTTTCCAAATCCTTACACACACTTGAACCTAAAATAATCGTTTATAAAATTCGAAAAGGTTGAAGCGAATTACAAGCGTCATAAAAGCATTCTGAGCCGAGGTGAAATTACAGACTCCAGAGAGAAAGAATCGCGATGCATTCGGAAAATCATCCACGAATTGATTCTGCATAGATTTATCGTCACAGCCCTAATAGTTTGTATGCTGTCCAGCTGCGACATCATGGAAATAGAAAACGTTTCTAAAATAGAAATTTCGCATGCCGCCGTCGCAGTTAGTTAGGACAAAAACTCATGGAAAAGATACCTTTTATCGCATGTCGTGGTGTCGCGTCGTGTGTAGTTAGGAAACGGTGTTACAAGTGCCCCGAGTTCGAATCCCGGCTCATAGACTTTTCCAGTTCCTGCCCCCATTACTTGCCAACTTTGAAATAGTTTCAAACAAAAACGGGCATCACTAAAGGACTGAAGATCACACACTTGAGACTTGAGAGAGTTTCATGAACAACAAACTCATGCAGTTGGTAGGAGATGCATAACAAATGAAAACAAAATGTGTTTTAAAATTGGCTCAACAATATTTATTCAAATAACATCAGCTTTGATATATTCTGACTGGATGGAATCAAAGTCTGAAGCTAAAGTCTGTACTCACCATACGCGGTTTTATTACATCTGAGTCTGATGTTCAGTAACTCGCATCGACTTGTCCAGACTGAAAATCGAGGGGAAGATCTGTACAAATGTCGTGTAATGTATTCCAGCCTTTAACAAGATTCTCTTAAACTCTTGCTCCACCATGACAGAACGAGAAAACTGACGCTCTACTGTAGTAGCGACCCTGATAACACACATACATCACGGAGACGTCTATTTGACGTCTTCATTTACATCTGCAAGACGTCTAAAGGACGTTTCCTATCAGATGTCAAATAGACGTCTATTAGATGTCTCTAAGATGTTTATGATTTAGAATGAATGTAAAACAGACGTCTGTCAGATGTTTGTACACAGCAGACGCTTTCCAGATGAAGAGATCTTTAACAGACATCTTGCAGACTTACGTGTGCTATCTGGGAACTGAGAACGCAGCGCGCATGCGCAGTAAATAGATCTCCGGCACGTTTCCGTCCGCATACTTGCGTAAAGTTTGATTCTGGTCTTTATCTGGCGTTTGTCTTTTGACTCACCTGTGAATGGTGTCGTCTCATTTATCAGGAAGCTTTGCTTGCAGCTCGTACCGTTTGTTTTGTGATAAACGGATGAACGCGAGCGCTTATATAAAATACAAGGTTTTATACGGAATGAAAGCACGAACGAAAGAGCGTTAATCATGAGGTGGCATACACTTACACAACACCTGGATATTAAATATGTGTGCATGACTGAGCCGCTGTCATCAGCTTCATCTGCTGTTTGAAGAAGATGATGATTCGCGTGATCGTCAAACACGCTCAGGGCTCCACAAACACACGTGATCCTTCAGGAAATGTGAACGTCAGAATCTCCTGTGCTGTCAAACTGTTCATATCTGGTTTTGATATATTTACGGTAGGAAATTTACAAAATATCTTCATGGAACATGATCTTTACTTAATATCCTAATGATTTTTGGCATAAAAGAGAAATGTATCATTTTGACCCATACAATGTATTGTTGGCTATTGCTACAAATATACCCCAGTGACTTAAGACTGCTTTTGTGCTGCAGGGACACAAATTATGTTTAACAGAAGAAATTTAAGATAAATTAATTGTTCTACAATTATTTAATTGAGAGATCAGGTTAATAGTTTCATACTCCATGGTAAATATGGATCTCTGAGGAGAAAAATTGTGTTCATAGAACACGAGTGAAGAACACACTTCAAACCGTTCAGAAGTTCACTAGTGAACTGAGTGTACACTAGAGGGCAGCATGTGCTCACACACACACACACACACACACACACACACACACACACAATACTGAACACAACTACAGTCAGACGGCAGGAGATTTCTCTGAGGAAGGAGAACATTGAAAAGCTGCTAATAATATTCTGTTATTGAGAGATGTAATGTGATTAAGGATGATTTGTGATCACGATCAAACTATGTCATGACTAGATTGTAGGTTTACTGTGATGACTAGTTTTAAACCAGTTGAGCAGTTGTTTCTGGTGACGCTATTATTGTCCCTCACTGAGAAATGATCCGTGTTGTCTTTCAGAACAAGCAGATGAAGAACGGAGCGAGTCTGTGCTGGAGAAATGAGAAGTGAATGAACTGAAATGTTCTGCACGACTCGTATAATATTTGGGCCAGCGGATTGAAATGAATGAAAAACGACATCTGAGTATTTTGTTGCTGAATTTAATAGAAACAGTATAAACATACACAGGTACAAATGAGCAAAAACAAGTGAGAATACAGAAATACTTGTTTCCCTGCAGAAGGTCTGTGCAAACGTACGGTTTAGCACCAGTTCATGGAACAACCTCATTTTAGGCACCCAATGAACATGAAAAACAAAATACAAAAACCTCCCGGTTTCATGACTTAATTTCCCTGAAACTGAATCTCAGACAGAAGCATGATGTATTGTTGAAGTGTTTGTGAGATCAGATTCACAGACCATCACACGCTGATCTCAGAGCAGCTGCTGAACAAGACCAATCAGTGGAATGTCCCATGACTGATTTACTGCAAACATCATTTATATATTGCTCTTATTATTATGTTTTATGGGTTATTTTATGATGCTCTTCAGTCCCATTCCTCAGCATCTTTCATTACGGTTAAAGAGAGTGCATGATCTTCTTAAGAACGTCTTTTGCTCCACAGAAGAAAGAAACCACACGAGGTCTAACTGCTCTTTAGAGACACAAAACATCATGATAATCTGCGTGAACAGAAACAGCATTACTACTGTAGAGCTGCAGGAGAATATGGCCCTGCGCTGTTTACAGACTGGAGTTTACACTGGCGTCAGTTTGAGATGAGTTTTGAGTTTGAGGGAAGAAGTGTAAAGAGTTCAGTCAAATGGGAATACGACAGAATTATTTTCAGGACACGCCTCGTCGGTCAACTTTGGACCAATGCTGGTTAACTTGTTATAGCACTTGCTTATTATTGCTCTTTTGTTGGTTTTGATTGCTTCTGTTGTCCTCATTTGTAAGTCGCGTTGGATAAAAGCGTCTGCTAAATGTAAATGTATTCATATTAGATTTTTTTACAACATTCTAAAAATGTCTTTATGCTGTTATTTGTACTTGAACATTGCAAGAAACGTTTTTTATAACATTTAAATAACATAATAATCAACAAGAATGTTCTTAGAATATTAAAATGAACATTCAAATAACATTATATTTTGAGTGAAAATAAAGTTAGCAGAACGTTGTCAGAAATGTTTTTGTAACCTTTAAATAATGTTACAGTCCTGACAATTTCAATGTTCTTAGAATATTACAAATATATGTTCAAATAATGTTACATTTTGGGTAAAAATAACATTTGTAGAATGTTTAAGAACATCTTAGTCACTGTAAAACTATGTTCTAATCACACCAACAAAACTGGACATTTTAACATTCCTACAATATTAAAATATATATTTTGGGTGAAAATAAAGCTAGTAAAACGTTCTTAGAAACGTTTGTGTAACCTTCAAATAATCACGAGAAGGACATTTTAATGTGTTAGAAACATTCATGTTTCTATAACCTAAATTTGTTTTATAGCTTGGATCTTTTCTACTTTTGGTCAGATGCAGCATCTTCAGTGAAATCTCTGTGTTCTCGGACGCAGCGTAAACTCCAGAGTGTAACATGCAGTCATCAGTTTCCTAATGTCTAGAAGATTGAAGTGCTCAAATTCCTTCTCTGGTCACAGGGAATCCTGCTGGATTGATCTGATTCGTTTGTCTGGAACTACAGCTGATCTGAAGAGATAAAAGTCCTGCTCACTGTTAATCGACAGGCTGCTCAGCAGCTCGAATCAAACACTGTAAACTCTTTATGCCTTTTTTTCTTCAACAACAGTGTGTTCAATTGAAAAGCTAAAGGTTCACACACACAAACACACACACACACAGAACGTTGTCAGAAATGTTTTTGTAACCTTTAAATAATGTTACAGTCCTGACAATTTCAATGTTCTTAGAATATTACAAATATATGTTCAAATAATGTTACATTTTGGGTAAAAATAACATTTGTAGAATGTTTAAGAACATCTTAGTCACTGTAAAACTATGTTCTAATCACACCAACAAAACTGGACATTTTAACATTCCTACAATATTAAAATATATATTTTGGGTGAAAATAAAGCTAGTAAAACGTTCTTAGAAACGTTTGTGTAACCTTCAAATAATCACGAGAAGGACATTTTAATGTGTTAGAAACATTCATGTTTCTATAACCTAAATTTGTTTTATAGCTTGGATCTTTTCTACTTTTGGTCAGATGCAGCATCTTCAGTGAAATCTCTGTGTTCTCGGACGCAGCGTAAACTCCAGAGTGTAACATGCAGTCATCAGTTTCCTAATGTCTAGAAGATTGAAGTGCTCAAATTCCTTCTCTGGTCACAGGGAATCCTGCTGGATTGATCTGATTCGTTTGTCTGGAACTACAGCTGATCTGAAGAGATAAAAGTCCTGCTCACTGTTAATCGACAGGCTGCTCAGCAGCTCGAATCAAACACTGTAAACTCTTTATGCCTTTTTTTCTTCAACAACAGTGTGTTCAATTGAAAAGCTAAAGGTTCACACACACACACACACACACACACGTCTCTGCACTGCAAAAAAAAAAGGCTTATCTTGCGTAGTATTTTTGTCTTGTTTCTAGTCAAAATATAAAAAATTAAATTAAGATGCATTTACTTGGTAAACAACACAAGATATTTAGCC
>NW_015552636.1:355661-362056 GCF_001515605.1 Sinocyclocheilus anshuiensis | reverse complement strand
AATAAAGGTGCTTCACGATGCCATAGAAGAACCTTTTTTGTCTAAATGGTTCCATAAAGAACCTTTAACATCTGTTTCACAAAAGCTTCTTTGTGGCAAAAGAAGGTTCTTCAGATTATAAAAAGCTAAGAAAGAGATGGTTCTTTGACTGAATGGTTCTTCTACTGCATCGCTGTGAAGAAGCTTTTAAGCACCTTTATTTTTAAGAGTGTGGGGTAAGTAAAATACTTGTTTTAAGAATATTTTACTTACCCTATGACTTGTTTTAAGCAAAATGCACTTCATTTAGTTTATTTTTTCCCCTATAAACAAGGCTAAATATCTTGTGTTGCTTACAAAGTAAATGCATCTTAATTTAAGAAATTTTTGATATTTTGACTAGAAAAAAGACAAAAATACTAAGGTAAGCCTTTTTTTGCAGTGTGGCTGTTCCTCTACACACTCTTGCAAATACGGCGGTCCCTCCTCCTAGACTTTAGGAGCCACCAGGTGTCCGTTGAAGGTGATGTAGACGTCCACGTCGTCGCTGTAAATGGCGTTGTCGCGCTGGCGCTTGTAGAGCCGGACCCAGACCTCGTCGTTGAGCTCCAGAGACAGCATGACGCTCTGGCTCTGCATGATGGAGCGGTCGCTGGGCTGCGTGTACAGGATCACCTGCTGCCGCTCGTTGTGCATCAGGTGCAGGTACGTCTCCTTGAAGTTCCAGGTGTGAATGTTGACGTTGAAGAAATAGACTCCCGGGACGAAGCAGTAGAACTTCCCCTTAAACATGTTGAAGTGTTCGCCCAGGTTCACGAAGACGGTGTCGAAGATCAGGGCCTGGTAGTAATCGGCGCTGTGCAGAGCTTTGCGTCGGCCCACGGAGAAGGATGACTGCTGGATTTTGCAGGGGTCTCCGGGGGCCCCTGTGTCTCCTTTACTGCCTTTGGGCCCGGTCACACCTCTGAGTCCAGGGGGTCCGTCCACTCCGGCTTTGCCAGACGTTCCTCTGTCCCCACGCTCTCCTTTTTCCCCTGTCAACAATCAGTCAGTGATCTAAGTCAGTGTGTGATCAGCAGTGTTGGGGGTAATGCATTACAAGTAGTGTGAGTTATGTAATCAGACTACTTTTATCAAGTAACTAGTGAAGTAAAGCATTACTTTAGTTTAGTTATTTTTTCAAACAAGTAAAGCCAGTTCCTTTGTTTTCCCATGTCTTCACTGACAGCTCTCCTGTCCCCGTGTTGAGAGAAATCAGTGCAGAGGCGTTTTCTGCAGCCTAAAGATTATTCATTTCACTTTTGGTTTGAAAGGGCCTTTACAGTTGCCAAAAATATAACCTTTGGGGTTTTTGTTATTAAAAACAATCCAAGCAATCCCAGCCCAGGTGACAAAAGTAATGCAAAAGTACACTCTTAGAAATAAAGGTGCTTAAAAGCTTCTTCACAGCGATGCCGTAGAAGAACCATTCAGTCAAAGAACCGTCTCTTTCTTAGCTTTTTATAATCTGAAGAACCTTCTTTCGCCACAAAGAAGCTTTTGTGAAACAGAAAGGTTCTTCAGATGTTAAAGGTTCTTTATGCAACCCTTTAGACAAAAAAGGTTCTTCTATGGCATCACTGTGAAGCACCTTTAGTTTTAAGAGTGTAACGCAATGCATTACTTTCCATAAAAAGTAACTGAGTAACCCAATGAGTTACTTTTTATGGAGTAACGCAATATTGTAATGCATTAACTTTGCCTAACACTGGTAATCAGTTTTAGAAGTCAAGCAGGCTTCGTAAATGTTTGAATCCGTCTGTTTTCTCAATCAGACTCAAAATGACCTTGAATCTAAAGCACACAGTGTCATTAGCACAAAGATTGCAGAAGATGAGTGTTTTGATGAATTTCCAGCCTTTAGGGTTAGTTATAATTATTAATGTCCTGAACCAGATCCTCTAACCTCAATCATCGTGAAATATCTGTGGTAACGATTGTGCGCTTTTGATTCAATCTTTACAGTCACTGAAAAATTCTAGAAACTTCAAACTTGGAGCTCCAGCAAAGAGTCAAACAGGAAGTGGTTTATTCTATACGTGACGTGTCAGTAACTAGTGCTGTTAACTAAGTCAGTGTTCACTAGTACTAGTGCTTACAGTGATGTCATCAAACCCCTGTTGCTTTCCTAAATGATCGGACGCATGATTTTCACAGGCTGGACAATAAAGTGCACATTTCGCTATTAAGCACCTCTCACATTCCCATCAGAAAGTGAAAATCTAGTTTCTGATTTTGTCTGTATTTGGTCTTTTAGACTATTTGCAGACTAAAACGCTTTCCAGTGAGCAGTGGTTTCTGCCCGTCGACAGATGTTACTCACCACCAGCAAAATTACCCCTTATACAGCTCAAAGGAAATAAACGGTGGTCACATGACTTCACAGCGTCCAATGGCAAGGCCTCTTGTGGTCAGTTTCAGGAATCTCTCTGAACTGAAATGGATGTGAGCACTAACAATCTGTCCACTGCGGGTGAAGAGTGAGCATTACCAAAGAACAAGTCAACAAAAGTCATGTTTTTCTCTTTTGGCTTCTTCGTTTGTTCCTCTAGAGAGCTGCAGTTCTGAACAAAACTGGGACACAGCGATGAAAAAACAATGCTAAAACGGCAACCAAACCTATAATTGTGTATAATTGCAACAGCAAAATAGACTCTGGAGAAAACGCTTCCTGTATCTGTATGTCAATGTTTGTGTGTCCATCAAACTCTACAGTATTATGGTAGCCTAATAACTTATCTGCCTCTAGTCAAATTACACAGATGAAACACGGACACCCTAAACATCAAAATATATAACATTATTCACACATTTTAATGTTGACCGAGAACAATAAACTTTGGTAGAGTGTTGTTGGGTCACCAGAGTAATAGTCACATTCAAAAGAAGTACCTACTCAGAGAGTGTGTGATTTCGGACGCAGCCTAAGTGTCAGCGTCCAGCTCCGTCTCACCTTTGAGGATGGTCATGTTAATGATGGTGCGGATCTCCGGCGTGTGATTGGCTCCAGGCTGGGGGGCGGGGCTCAGGGGCGGGTCTAGGTGATCGCAGCACCTGCGGCAGTACCTGGGCGTGGGTCTGGAGGGAGAGGGGACGGATGCCACGGAGGCCAGCAGCAGCAGAAACACAGCCAACATCACGACACCTGCAGACCAGGAGCACAGTTTTCAACTGCATACACACGCAATCTTTACTTGTCACACAGTCTCTGAAAGCTGACACTCAAAACACCAGAAGCACACACCAAATCTGCAAAACCATACACTAATTCTCAGCCTTTGACAATTTTATAAAACACTTTTTGCAAAACACGACACACAGTTCTCTTGGACTTGTGTGTTACATCTGATCAAATGCACATTATTGCTCTTTTGCTTCTCTGTTTCTGCCACAGGATTGGCATCCCGAGTCTGGATCCAACTCTTAAAAAAGACCTGAGATGACCGAACACCTGAGAAGAGATGATGCCGACCCTCAGACAACATACAAAACGAACACATTTCACTATAAGTTTAATCGCAACAAATAATGATTGCAGTTAATAGTGTTCACCATCTGTTTGATTACATCATTAACTTCATGAATTTTACCGTACATTTCTGCCATATGTACATCAACCTGACATAGTCACCACTGATAAGCTACTACTAAATATAATGTAGAAACTTTAAAATAGAAACTTATATTTTCTGTAAAACTGCTTTGCTATGATGTGTACCGTGAAAAGCGCTATACAAATAAACTTGAATTGAATGTCTGGAGACGGTCCCTCTGAATCGCTTGTTTCTAGCATCATGCTGCCTTTATTTCTAAAGCGCTTCATGTGATACAGATTGTCAAAGCTTCACAGTAGCTATGTTAAAAAGTTGTAAATTTACTTGTGCGGGAAAATAAAATATTGCAAATAAAGCTTTGTTTCCATCCCAAAATGTATCAGCCTCAATTGAATGCATAAGCTTTTTATGTGCATTTCAAGATTTTATGCATATCTTGGCATTCCCGTTAAACGTTTTTTTAAGCAATATCCCAAAATTTGCATAAAAACACAGCTAGTGACGAACAGGAATATAACAGAAGCGGTGATGGAGACGGTTCAGATTGTGCTGTAAAACAGCTAAAGACAACAATGTGAGTTCAGTTCAGATCAAGTGTGAAGTTCATCAAACGAGTTCAATTCAGCTATAAGCAGTTCTACAAAACACAGCAATGTCATCTGTTATTCAGTTTGAATTGGTTCAATATTGATTCAGTTTAGTTCAATACCAGTGTTAATTCAGAAGATGAGAGTGCATCATTCATCTTAATTCAGTTCAAGCTGTGTTCACACGCGATCTGATCATCGCATCAGACACATTTAACATTGTGTGATCCAGAGTGATCTTAACATCCATAAAATACTGGATTAATGATCCCTTTAAAAATATAAACCACCCTGTCATATAAAAACCATGAGAGATGTTCCCATCATGCAGCAGGAGCCTGAGGTTAAATGTGTGTGTGTCAGAAATATAAAATCTCCCGAACAAGAACAAGGATTAAAAACTGTTATAAAAAATGACACTTATGGATCTCATCATTTATGGCTCGATCACACGTGGAAAAGAGCTGCTTGCTTTCTTTCTTTCTTTCTGTTCTTCAGAGTAAGTTCAACAACACATTATTAATATTCACTCTTAGAAGTGTCTGCAGCATCATCTCTTTATCTCACTTTATCCTGCATGCTTCTCATTTTAATTAGGCTTTCTTTGCAGTCAGCAAACATGAATGATTCATTGAGACGCAGCAGCTGTACTTATGAAAACCAGATGAGAGAGAGAGAGCACAAGAGCCACGTCCTCACACAAGTTATCAGTCTCATCGAACAATCCTCACACAGTTCTATATCTCTGTCCAAATCAGTGACATGAAAAACCTCGCCTGACTCGTGCAGCCAAGCTGCTGTCTGACTGAAGCTCTCACGCAAAGACTTGAGGAATCCAGAAGAAATGTAAAGCTGAGACTCACCGCTGCGTCCTCGAGCTCCTTCTGTCTCTCTGACATTAGGAGGAGTTTCCTCGGGAGCACGCTTTATTCTCTCTCTCCCGCCTCCCTCCTGGTGTTTTAAAGCAGCGTTTGCCGTGGTTTGAGAACCTTTCAGGAATTCTTGAAAGAACAATAGTTCTCAGTCTAAAGAACATCTAAAAAAACATGTTTCCACTGTAAAGAACCATGGAATCCTCCACCAACCATGCACCAACAACACTACAATTCAGCAATACCCTAGCAACCACCAGAACACCCTAGCAACCATCCACAATAAACAATCCAGTCAATCAGATCAATTCTATTACTAGTGCTTTTGATCAGAAAACCATGATGTAATTTGTTCTTAATATTTTCATGCCTTATGATCACATTTATCAGATTTTTCTGAACAATAATATTGTTAAATGTTGCAAAAGTACAAGCAATCAAGCAATTGAAATTTACTGTATAGTATATATGTGACCCTGGACCACAAAACCATGAGGGTCAATTTTTTTTAATTGAGATTTATACATCATATGAATAAATAATCTTTCCATTGATGTATGGTTTGTTAGGATAGGATAATATTTGGCTGAGATACAACTATTTGAAAATCTGGAATCTGAGGGTGCAAAAAAATCTAAATATTGAGAAAATCATCTCTTAGCAATGCATATTACTAATCAAAAATTACGTTTTAATATATTTACGGTAGGACATTTACAAAATATCTTCATGGAACATGATCTTTACTTAATATCCTAATGATTTTTGGCATAAAAGAAAAATGTATAATTTTGACCCATACAATGTATTGTTGGCTATTGCTACAAATATACCCCAGCGACTTAAGACTGCTTTTGTGCTCCAGGGTCACATATATTTAGTATACACTGAAAAAAATGTGGTGCAGGACTTTAAACCATTTTCACTCAAAGTGCTAGTAAATGTCACAAGTAATTACAAAGAAATGTCAAGTAACACATTTTGAAATCAAAGTAGTTTTATTTACAAATTTGTTTTATTTACAGATTTGCATTTTATAGTGTATATGTCATTCATTCCCCTCATAATACTGTGCTAAACCACTAAATGTCCCAGAAAGCATCTAGAAACCACCCAGAACACACGAGCGCTGGAGATCGCATGACGTGTTTGGAGTTAGCATGTGTTTACACTGACCTTCACTGAAATGAAGATCCTCAGGAGCCTGAGCTGTAGATCAACATGTTCATTCACATCTGACATGCTCTACATTAAAACTCTCTCTCTCTCTTAGTGTTTCACTGGCATGATTAATCAAGCACGCTTCAACACACACACACACACACACACGCACACACACACACACACTCACACACACACATACA
>NW_015552636.1:340547-355581 GCF_001515605.1 Sinocyclocheilus anshuiensis | reverse complement strand
ACACCCTCACTCACTCACTCACTCACACACACACACTAACACACACACACACACTCACACACTAACACACACACACACACACACACTCTCTCTCTCACATACACACACACACACACACACACACAAACACACAGTCTCTCTCTCCTCCCCCTCCTCGCTCATCCTCCTCCACTTCAAGCAGTGATTCTCCAGACGCTTCCAAACTCTGGAAAAACCCACAGCCTCGGGCTGCAGAATGAATCAGCAGCAGGAAGTTGAGCTGCGAGCGGCTGATGATACGTTTGCTTCTCCTCCAGACAGCAGAGGGACCAAACATGAACACATGAAATCAGCGACCTGCTCTCTCTCTCTCTCGGTTTATTTGTGTTTGCTGTAACAGAGCCCAATGATCTTTAACCTATAAAAAAATCCCACATTCTTCTATTAGCACAAAATCAGTCTCAAATTAGAACTCAACCACACACATGGTTTCACATCCTCCTGGGGACTTTCCACTGCCTTGTTATACTGAGCTGATTTTATATATGTGTGTGTGTGTGTGTGTATATATATATATATATATATATACACACACACACACACACACACACACATATATATATAAAATCAGCTCAGTATAACAAGGCATATACAGGTGCATCTCAATAAATTAGAATGTTGTGGAAAAGTTCATTTCAGTAATTCAACTCAAATTGTGAAACTCGTGTATTACAGTTTTTTACGATTGCTTACACACTAAAATTAAACTTTTCCAACAATTAGCAAAACCTTACACTCAAGGAGCAAAACACAAGGCTAGATTTGCACAACTGTAAGCACACTGTCACCTTCACACTATTTGCAAAACATTACACAGTGATTTGCAAAACACTAAACACACTTGTCACAATTTGAGTTGAATTACTGAAATAAATGAACTTTTCCACGACATTCTAATTTATCGAGATGCACCTGTATATATATATATAATGTGTGTGTGTGTGTGTGTGTGTGTTCACATTGCCGTTCCAAAGTTTGGGATCAGTAAAATTTATAAATATTTTTTAAAGAATTCTCTTCTGCTCATCAAGGCTGAATTTATTTGATCAAAAACACACACGCAAAAAAAAAAAAAAACGTCATATTGTAAAATATTATTACAATTTCAAACAGCTGCTTTCTATGTGAGTATATTTTAAAATGTCATTTATTTCTGAGATCAAAGCTGTATTTTCAACATCATTACTCCAGTCTTCAGTGTCACATGATCTTCAGAAATCACATCAAAAAGTGTTAAATTGATTTTTCTTTAAAGTGATAGTAAATACTTACATTGTTAGAAAAGATTTCTTTTAAACTTTTATTCATTAAAGAATCCTAAATAGTGGGTCATTCTACAGAAACGTCCACTTTTGGTATGGTAAGATGTCTTAAAATGCATTTCTTTTTTTAACATTTAAACTTAGACCACATTATTATATTAAAACCTGTTTTTGACCTCAAAATAAAGCACTTTTCCTCTGTACATGGCTGTGAGGACGAGCAGTTTTGTGGTGCTTGGAATTTTTTATAATTAATTAAAAATAAATATTGCCACATTGATGGCTCAAGAGGGTGTAATTGTGCAAATAACACATTGTTTTATTTTAAAATATAAAAAAAATTGTAACACTAAATTGTTTTTCAAGTGTAATAATTCTGTAAAGGCTAGGGACAGAAAAGTGGACGTTTCCATAGAATGACCCTAGTGTATTATGTATTTTTGTGTATATATACATATATATATATATTGTTGCCCGACCGGACAACAAACGTGATTCAAATATCTAATTAGGGAATCACCAAAATTTCAGGGAGAATGATTCTGATTTTATTACATTTGGTGCAAACGGCAATATATAGTGGATAATGTACTTACAGTGACAAGGTCAAGCTGTGTGAAAGAAGCTCGTGAAGAAATCAAAACAAATGAACGCAACTGCACACATAAGAAACATACTGCAGTAAACATGTAGGTTTTACATTTATAACATATTATATAGCCTAGTTAAGCAACATGGCACGACCAAAAGAGTGCGGTTTACCACAGCATGTCTGAGCAACACAAGCGGCGTTACGTTACCGAATGATTCAGTGTATCGAACGAATCAATTATTCATTAACCCATTCATAAAGACAGGCACTTGGTTCATTCTTGAATGAACGAATCGTTTGAATGAATGACTCAATGACTCACGCAATAAGATAGTCACTTGCTGCCACCTGTTGGCGGTTTACTTTCATATTTAAAAGTATTTCATATTTGTATATTTAAAAAAAACTTTCAACTTAAAAATGTAATTTAAAGCTTAATACATTACTTAATACACAGAAAACATTTGTCTGTGTAAAAATGCATCTAAAATGCCACTTCAGCTGTTTCACTGTATTCTGCAGTGGAAAGATCCGTTTTGTTGATTCTGATTTCATTTGATTGGCAACAGTCCTATAGTGTCTCATTATATTAACTGTAATTATTAGTAAAATGTAACTATTTGATATGAAAAAATTATGAACACATTTAATAAGGTTTGTAACAAGACAGCCTTTTATATAGGCTAGGCAAAAATGACCTGGAAATCAATTTAAGTAAATGTTCGTATGCATTCATGAGCTTTAACCATATAAAATGTAATTTCCCAGCAACAAAATTATGGCTGGTGAAAATGCTGAGTAGCTAGTAATTTTGGAAAACCACTAGACACAGTGACTGGTGAGCAAAAAAGTCAAGCCCTGTATGTGTATATATATATATATATACAGTATCTCACAGAAGTGAGTACACCCCTCACATTTTTGTAAATATTTTATTATATCTTTTCATATGACTACACTGAAGAAATGACACTTTGCTACAATGTAAAGTAGTGAGTGTACAGCTTGTATAACAGTGTAAATTTGCTGTCCCCTCAAAATAACTCAACACACAGCCATTAATGTCTAAACCGCTGGCCACAAAAGTGAGTACACCCCTAAGTGAAAATGTCAAAATTGGGCCCATGGGTTAATGTCATGTGACTCATTAGTGTTACAAATTCTGTTGCACTGTGGAAGCTTCTGTCACGAAAACAAATTCCTCGTATGTGTAAACATACCTGGCAATGAAGCTCATTCTGATTCTGATTCTGATTCTGATAAGATTGCCAAGACCCTGAAACTGAGCTGCAGCACGGTGGCCAAGACCATACAGCGGTTTAACTCAAAAGTTAAGAATGTTATTGATGATATTGCTCTTGTGAAAGTCAGTAAGAAGACTGGCAGACAGAAATCAGCTTGGAGAAAATCAACAGCAGTTCAGAGTATGAAAAGACAATGCAGAAAAGCTGAGCGGATGTGGCGGAAGACGAAACTTGAAATTCACTATATTTTCAATTCACAAATGGTTCAGGTCATACAAGTCAAGACTTGGAGAAACTTGTTCATGCCTTTATCACCAGCAGGGTGGACTATTGTAATGGTCTCCTCACCGGCCTTCACAAGAAGACCATTAGACAGCTGCAGCTCATCCAGAACGCTGCTGCCAGGATTCTGACTAGAACCACAAAATCTGAGCATATCACACCAGTCCTCAGCTCCTTACACTGGCTTCCAGTTATATTTAGGATTGATTTTAAAGTACTTTTAATCATTTATAAATCACTCAATGGCCTAGGACCTAAATACATAGCAGATATGTTCACTGAATATAAACCTAACAGACCACTCAGATCATTAGGATCAAGTCAGTTAGAAATACCAAGGGTTCACACAAAACAAGGGGAGTCTGCTTTTAGTTATTATGCCACCCGCAGTTGGAATCAGCTTCCAGAAGAGATCAGATGTGCTAAAACATTAGTCACATTTAAATGCAGACTCAAAACTCATCTGATTAGCTGTGCATTTACTGAAAGAGTACTGTGCAATGTCCGAACTGATTGCACTGTATTTTATGTATGATAATTTTCTATTTTTAACTGTTTTAAATTCATTTTAAATCAATTTTTAAATAATTTTAAAAGTTTTTAAATTCCTTGTTTTATTGTTGTGATTATTATTTATGATTATTTTACTTCTTTTTATGTAAAGCACTTTGAATTACCATTGTGTATGTAATGTGCTATATAAATAAACTTGCCTTGCCTTACAAAAAGAAGTACTGCTTTTCTACATCAATGCATCATTCAGAGACAGAGAGAGAGAGAGAGTTCATCAGTTCACATGCTCTACATTACAGGAAAAGAACTCAGAAGTGAAATAAATCTGCGTCATCATCGATTCCCCTCATGTCGTCACTGCCGGCCGCTCTAACATTCTACAGAATTTCTCACTTTGGTTTCCACGAAAGAATGAAAGTCGTGCATGTTTGGATCAACATGAGTAAATGATGACAGAAGCTTCAGTTTTGGGTGAATCATCTTAAGACCTCTGTTGACGATTAGTTAAGCAGCTATATGACAAGTCAATAATTATTTTGTGTTGTGGATGATAACCGAATGGCTGATATTCTAGACTATTTTGTCTAAATAATTACAAATAAAATGCATAAAAAAATAAAATCATGTCCTCTGGAGCAGCTGATATTAAAGGGTTAGTTCGCCCAAAAATGAAAATTAGCCCATGATTTACTCAACCTCAAGCCATCCTAGGTGTATGACTTTCTTCTTTCAGACGAATCCAATCAGAGTTATATTTAAAAATGTCCTGGCTCTTCCAAGCGTTATAATGGCAGTGAATGGGTGTTATTTTTCAATAAGCCAAAAAGAAGTTCAATAAAGCCCATCCATCCATAGTAAAAAGTGCCTCACATGACGTGGCTCCGGAGGGTGAATAAAGGCCTCCTGTAGCAAATCGATGCGTTTTGTAAGAAAAATATTCATATTTAAAATTTTATAAACAGTAATCTCTAGCTTGCGTTGACTGTCATACGCGCATTCACACAAAAAAAATTATAACATTTTAAATAAGGATATTTTTCTTACAAAAACAATCGATTCGCTACAGGAGGCATTTATTCACCCCCTGGAGCCGTGTGAGGCACTTTTTCTTATGGATGGATGGGCTTTTTTGGACTTCTTTTGGACTATTGAAAATAAAGCTTGGAAGAGCCAGGACATTTTTAAATATAACTCTGATTGTATTCGTCTGAAAGAAGAAAGTCATATACACCTAGGATGGCTTCAGGTTGAGTAAATTAAGGAGTCATTTACATTTTTGGGTGAACTACCCCTTTAAATGAGGTTATATCTAGTCTAGCTGAACATTTCCACATGTCTGACATCTTCATCAAACCTCATTTCCCATGAAGCACAGAGACTGAATGCTGGGGAATGGTTTGCGGAGGGTTTTTGGTGAGCTCAGGTGTTTCTCAGGAGGAAATGAGGCGTTTGATCCAGTGAGTTTGGTGATTCGCGTGTAAACCCCATAATAGTCAGGCCTTCCACAGCCTCGGCCCCAGCTCACCACACCGGCCAGAAACCAGCGTCCAGATGGCTCCTGACACACCAGCGGCCCGCCGGAGTCACCCTGACAGAGAGACACACGCGTGTAAATCAGCGGCTCATGCATCATCACGCTTACAGCCAGTGTTGGAGGTAAAACATTACAAGTAATGCAAGTTACGTAATCAGATTACTTTTTAAAGTAACTAGTAAGGTAATGCATTACTTTTTAATTTATAAGGAAATATCTGAGTTACTGGGCCCCTTGTGGTGCTTAAGGCAAGTGCAAGTATGAGTCGTTCCACTAACATAGAAAGGGAGATTGTACTGGTTCCCCCATAGCGTCTTAGCGACGCAGTACGAGTGAAGTATTGATAGGGAACAGTTATATTAAACAGTAAAAATATTCCAAAATTGTACTGGTTTTGCTGTACGTTTGATCAAATAAATGCAGGCTTGGTGAGCAGAAGAGACTTCTTTAAAAAAACATTAAAAATCTTACTGTTCAAAAACTTTTGACTGGTAGTGTATGTAAATGCATAAATCATTACATGAAATTTATTCTAATGTAATAAAGTTACTGCATGAGAATTTCTGGTGATAAATGTGTTGAATTCTCAGACAAATAATGTTACCATGCAAAAAATCATGATGGTCCTGAAAATAAGATTAATTTTCTTTAAGTAAAATATAATTTCTTTATTTCGATTTTGAGGTGAACTATGACATTGTTTTTTGCATAGGTTTGTTTCACCCATTATTGAGTGTGTGTGTGGTGTGTGTGCATGAGGGAGGTTGTACAGATTTTGTACATTGTGGGGAACAAATGTAATAGAAAACAGGTTTATAAACATACTAAATATTGTTTTAATTACTATCTAAATATGCATGTGTTTGAGTGAGGGTCAGGGGAGAGGAAATATCTTTGTCTCAGTTGTGTGAGGTACTGTGAGTGCAGTTTTCCTCGTCTCTGCTGTCGATGCAGTCTGGATGCTGGTCACACATTTTATAGTAGTCGACACACTGACTGTCCTCTGAGCACTGGAACTGAGCGATACACACTGCTCACACACACACACACACACACACACACCATTAGTTACGATCTCTGGAGCTCTTCGTGCTCTTTCTTGTTTCAGTGAGAAGGTTTTTCCGTACGCAGCTTTTCTTTCGTGTTGCATGATTTGGGTGACTCATGTACTGAGATATTTATGTCTCTCTGCCTACACTCACTTCTGATTACATTTTTCACTTCCTCACTTCCTTTCTTTAGAATTCGGTAGAAAATGTCATTTGCTATTAGTCATAAGAGTTTTCGAGCATCATACAGTGAAGACGGGGATTTACCGCAGTTTCTCTCATCCAGTCCATTGGGGCAGTCGCTGATACCGTCACACACCGGAACACAGAGACCGTTAACGTGACAGAGCACCTGACCGGGACACGCTGACCACACACACACACACACACACACACACACACACACACACACACACAGAGACACACTCACACACACACACACAGAGACACACTCACACTCACACACACACACACATACAGAGACACACACACAAACAGAGAGAGAGAGTGTGAGAAGGACGGATGAAGGTTAGACGCACTCATAATTTGTGTTTCTGTAATCTGTGGATGTCCATTAACTGCAGATGTTTGTTTATCTTCGCTCTTTTCTTCTTCTCGTCTCTCTCTCACTCCACTCCAGATTTAAACTCAACAGCATCATGTTTTTGATCCTGTGCTCTTCCTCTCTGCACAATTTATGAGTTTTTCATTTGACCTTTTTACTAATACTATGAATTAGATGCACATTTGAAACATTTTCATTATTTATCACACTCTACAGCTGAGCATAATAATTCAGTGTGGATTCATATTTAATCACTGTTATTCCATAACTTCAATTAGAAATGCAGGCCTGTACATAATTCATATGGTTATATCGTGTAAATCAGCTGGACCTCTTTGACTGGGATTCTGTTATTTGATTTCGCTGTCATTCAATTATTGCACTAATTTGTTAAAATTCTTTAGTATTTTACATGAATTACATATTTTCCAATAAATAAATAAAATCATTAAAAACGATATCAGGTGTATTTTACATAAAAAGTTAGTTTATTCTCAGTGTCCTGCTATAACTAAATTAGCAAATATTTCCATTTATTTCCTTCAAAGGCATAGTTCACCCAAAAATGAAAATTCTGTAATCATTTATTCCCCTCAAGTAGTGTATGAGTTTCTTTCTTCTGTTGAGCACTAAAGAAGATATTCTGAAAATGTAAAATGTATGAAAATATATATATATTAAAAATCCATACAATGGAAGTCAATGGGGACAACTGGGTGTTTGGTTATCAACATTCTTCATCTTTTGTGTTCAACATAAGAAAGAAAGTCAAACAGGTTTGGAGCAACTTGAGGGTGAGTAAATGATGACAGAATGTTCATTTTTGGGTGAACTATCCTTTTAATTGTACATATATATGATGCATTGTTATCCTGAACTAAACTCCTCTCTCAATATATTGCACTTTAACAGTAAAGTCATTGTTCTTAAGTGTGGCATCTTTGAACTCAGTTTTAGTTTGACACTAAATCGCGCTGAACGCATGTGTGACTCGTTCTTCACCCAGAAAGTACCAAAGAGATGAAGATCCCGAATAACGGGTCTCTCCACAACAAGTCAACGCCCAGCGACGCCCGTGACGTCACTCCGTCGGGTCTCACCTGCGCGACGCCCGTGACGTCACTCCGTCGGGTCTCACCTGCGCGCGGATTACGCTCCTCTGGGACACGATCAACACACGGCCTTTTCTGGTCTGATGATTTGCGTATATTCTTGGACGGGAGTAAAATTATGTGTTCAGGTGTTACATTTTGCCACTTAAGTTCATGCATTTTTTCCACATTTTCCAATACAGCAAAGAAACTGGACTGGGGACAGACCAAGAAAGGCATTCCCATGATTAAATAAAACAATAAAAGTGTTGTTTATGTTTATATTAAAAATGCATCAGCTGTTCATTGTTATTTTACACTTATGATAAATCGCCTAATATTATTGGTGTATTTCCATTACTCCAAATCAGCACGTTCCTGAACCATGTAGTATGGATATTGATCTAACCATTTGTATAAAACAGTTCCATGAAACGTGTTTGACTACAATTTTATTTAAAACTCAATACTTCTGAAATCATTCATGTATAGTCACCCTGTGAGAAGACATTTTATTGTAATTTTTCTTCAACCAGTCCATGATATAATAAAATCCCGGAACAGCTGAGAAAAACACTGATGCATCAGAGCATTACAAACCATTTCTGAGGATCCATTGAACCACGGGCATTCAAACAGAGAAGATTCAGGTTGTGGTGAATCATTAGAAATGACAGAAATTGCCAAAGTTTCTCCAAGCACACAACAGCACCTCAAACAGACCTAATAGGAATGATGTAAAGTTGTGACAGACAGGAAACCAATGCAGACAGCTCACCTTTTATCTGCCAATGAAATAAATCCATACAAGAACTGCAACTTTTTCATTTCAAAACTATTTTAAACAAAAAATGCATTCAACATTCATCACTGAAGTGCAAAAATATTGTCACGATCCCGTTCCCCAAAGTAATTTTTCACCATTTTTATTTTGGTTGCTGCCATCTCTATTTCTGACCTTTTTTATGTTTTTATTAAACACATTTCTTACAGTACCTGACACACAGCAGTGAAACAACAACACTCGTAGGTCTATAATACCTCAGACAGGAGAAATCTATCTGTTGTCATTCTCATTCACCTCAGAAACAATGCTGTTGAACGCCCATCAAAAAAACAAACTTTTAGAACAGCATTACTCGATCTAACTGACCAATACTAAACAGCTATATCTGAAGTCAATCAGCTAATCAGAAACAGAGCACAAATATGCTTTAATATATTTAGCAGCAAATTGCGATCGCTGAGAACTACTGGCTTCTCTTACAGTCATCAAAGCAGCAGACATCATCATTTTAACATACGTCTGAATGCAAAACTCCAAGATGAAATGGCATACAATAAACAAACAACATAATAACTGTTAATAAGTGCGAGCCACTCAACAGAACGTTTCACTTCTGCTTGTGTGTTTCTGTCTCATGTTAGCCTTAATGTCCCTGCTGCCATACATCTTATAAATAGAAATGATATCTTATGAAAACATTCAGGGCGTAGAATATTATAAATCGTCTCATCTGAAACGACTAATTTTCTAAACAGCTAGATTTCCTTTGTCGCACCACGTAAACTGAACGGTAGAATTTTAGTGAAAAGACATAGGAAACGGTCCTTTGTGTTTCACCTGGTTTCGTCCGCAGATCCTGCGCTCGTTCTGCGTCACACAAACCAGCGGAGATCAGGAGTGACTCTCACATTGTCCTGCACATAAATCAGCACAGAACCGCCTTCACTAACTCATCAGTCATGCAGCAACCAGAGAAATCCATAGTAAACATCAAGACTTTATGCTGAGTAATAAACAGGCAAAACTTCTCTCATCATTTATGCACCATCTCGTTCCAAACCTGGCATAGCCACTATGTTAAAACTGTGTCTTAAGAACTAATTTGACAACTTAGCCGTTAACCAAGTGGTTTCGGATTCAAATTAGTCCAATCTACCTTTAAAAAGTCTAGTTTTCTTGAAGAAAAAACTTAGATGACTAACTTTTAAGACTAGTCCAAGTGGTTTGTGCAACCAGCAATTGAATAACTCTCTTTTTTCTGTGGAACACAAACGGAGATGTTTAGAAGAATGTTCACGCCGCTCTTTTCCATGCAATGAAAGTGCAAAACGAAACAAATAAACAGCATGCCAGGATCATAACAGTTGTCCATATGAATCTATATTCCTAGTCTTTTAAAGATTGAGCTCATCCATTTCTGTGTAACCCGAAGCGCGTTCCGCTCTCATAATGTTATATCCGCTGCTGAGTGACACTAAAGCTCCTGCACACTGAGAGAAATTTTCGTACGTGTTTTTTCGTATTCCTCATCCTAAAAATTCGTCACGCACAGAAACCTTGCACACTGAGTCTGATGCGTATCAATTAATCCGTTTCGAAAAAATCGCAAAACAATCAAAAATGGAGTCTTCATGCAGTGAGGATGGTTTTGTTGTCCTCTCGCTTCTTCAAAAGAGAGAGAGAAAAAAAGAGGAAATATTGGGTCCATCCAATCCTGAGATATAGAGAGGAAGGAGCAGCGGGATTATCATTTAGGATGTCAGTGTGATTGCTAGCGATACTAGAGCCACATATTAAAAAGAAGACCACCAATTTCAATTTCTTTTCTTTTTCAAATTGCGAAAAACGCAGAAAATCGAACCCGATCCGAATTTTTTTATGACAGACGAAAGTTTCGGGAGGCAGCGTGTAAACGTGATTGACAACAACGTGAGGTCGTATTTATTTTTTACCGTGCAAAAGTTTCGTACGAGAATTTCAGACTCGGTGTGCAATGACCTTAAAGGGATAGTTCGCCCAAAAATTTAAATTCTGTCGTTAATTACTCGCCCTCATGTCGTTCCAAACCCTTAAGACCTTTGTTCATCTTCGGAACACAATTTAAGATATTTGTGATGAAATCCGAGAGCTCTCTGACCCTGCATAGACAGCAACACAACTGAAATGTTCCTAGGTCCAGAAACGTAATCCATGGGACATCAGGGGTTCAAGGGTAATTTCACGAAGCTACGAGAATACATTTTGTGCGCAAAGAAAACAAAAATAAGTACTTATTATAATATTTTCCATTGTGGAGAGTATCACGATGCATGCGCTTGCTTCCACTTCATGTAAACAGCGCATGCGCATGACGCTGCGGCTTACGTTAACATAATAAACTAGTTGTTTTTGTTTTCTTTGAGCACAAAAAGTATTCTCGTAGCTTCGTGAAATTACGGTTGAACCCCTGATGTCACATGGATTACGTTTCTGGACCTAGGAACATTTCAGTTGTGTTGCTGTCTATGCAGGGTCAGAGAGCTCTCGGATTTCATCACAAATATCTTCATTTGTGTTCCGAAGATCTTACAGGTAATTAATGACAGAATTCAAATTTTTGGGTGAACTAACCCTTTAACTCTGCAGGTTTTTCACTGGCATGTAATCTCCACTCGAGGGCTCGATCAGCCCGCAGGAGCTCTGCAGGTCCAGGTTGAGGAGGTCCAGGTCTAATGCAGGGATGGAGCAGCTCGGTCGCAGCAGCAGATCCGTGCGCGGGAGGCACATGAGCGGGTGTCTGCTGGGCTGCGGCGCCGGCAGGTCCTGGGGCAGGTGCGGAGCCAGGTTTAAGCCCAGAGGACTGGGCAGCTCCATCTCCTCCATGCTGTCCTCGGCTCCGCCGGCGAAACCCGAATCCGGACTCTGTGTGTCCTGCCTCAGCTTCTCCAGAGAGAACTCCAGCTCCTCGGTGTGCTTCTCTCCAGCGGCGCGAGCGACGTCAGCGGCGCCCCCTGCTGGCCCGTAGGAGGAGTGTGCCGAGCAGGGCTCCAGAGCGTCGCTTGGCCCCTTGGAGCTCTGGGACATGAAGTAGGTGGAGTTGGAGAAGTTGGAGGATTTGGCGGTGTCATCCCATCCGTCCTGCGGGCCGCCGCTGTTTCTGTGCGAGCCGCGGGATTCGCAGGCGTCCTGCAGCTTCAGGACCTCGACCGGACTGATGAACTCGGTGTCCACTCTGATGAAGCTCTCGTGCACTAAAACCGACCCCAGCCAAGACTGATGGAGAGAACGTGGGTTATCAAACAGAACTGAACGAAAACCAATGCGTGTCTGATTTTATAAAACGGATAGTTCCGGTGCTTGATTCTGATTGGCTGAGCCGCGTTCAAAGCTGTTGTAAATGACTCTACAAAGTAACATACACCTTTGTTTACGTTTGTGTGTTGCTCGGCAACCACTTTGTTGCAACCACAACTGTTTCTGAGGAACTACATTGTTTGGTGGAAGAATACTGTTTTTATTAATATCTGTTATGAATTCTTCCCTTTAAGTTTAAGACTTGCGATCTGCGTGATGTTTCAGTAATGACTTACGTAAATAACGTAGTGCAGGGTTCACCGCATGTACGGTCTTAGCGTAACTGCCTATTCACTAAGTTACCTCAGCACGGCAGTCATACTGCGTGCTCTCACACAGGTGCAGCGTTTATGTGCAAGAGAAAGTGCGTGACAAAGTGAGTTACTTCGATGTATATTGTTAATTACCTAGATTATTACAGTGTACCACAATTGTGTTAACTTCGACAGTGTTTATGATGTTATTGAAGTTTAGCGATCTTTCTGAGTGTAATTTGATCCTGTTTAACGAGCGGCTTAGCCCCGTTAGCATCGCAGTGTGCATTGTTCATGTTTACAACTGTATTACATTTAAGGGTAACATTTTTATGGTGATAATACCTTTCAACGACCATTATTACTACCATCTGTATTAATGATACAGTCGCATTTCTATATATAACTTATATTTCATTGTTTGTAATCTTACTATGCAGATTGTTATTCTCACAGAGATATTGCTGATATATTTCTCAGTTTATATTCTATATATCAGTGCACTTTACAAAGTTGTTTATTATAGAATTTGTGATGTTGAGTCATTGGTTATATTTGAACAATGAATATTTATATCTGTTGTTTTATTTATTTCAGAAACTACCTCAAATACACTAACATGTGTATATGGTCAAATCTTGTGCAATAAACGGTCAAACTCAATATGATGACTCGACTCCCTGACAAGAGTTCTGCAGCGGTCAATAACTATTAACCAGCATTCAGTGGGGCAGTCCCCAACAATATCATTACACTTTATTTCCTCTGTTTTACTTTGTGAAACCTTACTATGTATATGGAATAACCGTTTTATAAAAGCAATAAGCCCCGTGAAGCCGTGGTTTACAGTGAGTTTATAACAGCTAAAGTACCTAACAACAACCCTTAGCTGTTATAAATTCACTGTAAACCACGGCTTCTTGGGGCTTATTGCTTTTATCTGATGCGCGGGACTCACCGTGAAATTCCCACCGTGGCTCGAGTTCAGATCACCGAAGAATTTGGAGGGATCAGGAATATACGTGGAACCGTTCTTCTGGACCCTGAAAGGTGAAGAAGCCACATTCCTGTGGCCCAATACTGTCATTCTGTGCTCAGATACACTCTTTATAACAGATCCTAACAGATGTAATGTATCTCATATAACCTGACACTTTCTTTGTCCTCACTGAAATAATTTACAATCATTTTCTGCTTAAGAGGTCATGTGGGATAATTGTAAGTCAGCTCTTTTATATATTGTTGCATTATAGTTATTATTATAGTTAGTTATCGTTATTGTTGCTATTATTAGTGTAAAGTTATTTTTATAGTCAGTTATAGTTATTATAGTTGTAGTTATTATCATTTCACTGTAGTTATTTTTTGTTATTGTAGTTTTTATTGTGTTGTAATTATAGTTATCATTATTGTTATTACTGGTATCGCTATAGTAATAGCTATCGCTATAGTCATCGTTATAATTATCATTATTGTTACAGTTACTGTTATCATTGCCATTATTGTTTTAGGTCATTATCATTACAGTTATCTTTATTGGTAGTTATCATTATCATTATAGTTAACATTATAGTTATTATTTCATTATAGTTATTGTTACTTTTTAGCTTTTGTTATCCTTATATATATTGTTATAGTTATCATTATAGCTGTCATTGTTATTGTCATTTTTATAGTTATCATTATCATTATAGTAATTATCATTATAATTATTGTCATAGTTTGTAAACCGTTATTATTAGTAGTATTACAGTTATCGTTATCATTGTCATTATAGTTATCATTATCGTTATAGTTAACATTATAGTTATTGTTATCATTATAATTATTGTCATAGTTTGTAAATCATTATTATTAGCATTATAGTTATCGTTGTCATTATATTTATCATTATAGTTAACAGTTATATTAATTATTATAGTTAATGTTATCGTTGTCATCATAGTTATTGTCATTATTATTATTAGCAGCATTATAGTTATAGTTATCATTATCGTTATTGTTATAGTTGTTGTTTGTGTTGTGAACTCACTGAAGACTCCTCCCAGGTGCATCAGGCATCAGCAGCGTCACACTCACCTTTTGATTCTCTTGCACTTGATGAGAATGGTGAAGATTAATATGGTGGCCAGAGTGATTCCTGTGAGCGTGATTCCTGCCACAGACGATTCCAGCTGGATGATCTCTGAAGAAGCAGATGAGAGCGTTAGAGTGTGTGCGTGCGTGCGTGCGTGTGCGTGTGTGTGTGAGTGTGTGTGTGTGTGTGTGTGTGTGTGTGTGCGTGAGTGTGCGTGCGTGTCTGTGTGTGTGTGCGTGCGTGCGCGTGAGTGTGTGCGTGCGTGCGTGCGTGCGTGTGTGTGTGTACCTGGTATTTATCACGTTATGGGGACCAAATGTCCCCACAAGGATAGTAATACTAGTAAATTTTGACCTTGTGGGGACATTTTTGAGGTCCCCATGAGGAAACAAGCTTATAAATCATACAGAAT
>NW_015552636.1:336345-340503 GCF_001515605.1 Sinocyclocheilus anshuiensis | reverse complement strand
AGGGGTAGGTTTAGGGGTAGGGTTGGTGTAGGGCAATAGCACATACAGTTTGTACAGTATAAAAACCATTACGCCTATGGAATGTCCCAATAAAACATGGAAACACAACGTGTGTGTGTGTGTGTGTGTGTGTGCGTGTGCGTGTGCGTGTGTGTGCGTGTGCGTGAGTGTGTGTGTGTGTGTGTGTTACCTGGTGTGTGGGGCGTCTGACCCACAGCAGATGTCCACCTGTACTCTTCACTCCAGTCGCTCCACACAGCATTGGGCAGTTTACTCTCTTGATACTTGACTCTCACCCTGATCACGTACTGCTGATTTAACAGCAAATGGTCCTCTGGCAGCTCCAATTGAGTTTCTTTAGTATTTACGATAAAATTTTCCACATCCTACACAGACATTGACAGAATGAAGTATTTCTGCAGTGATAAACGCTGACAGAGTCACAGTGAGACGGTTCTGAATCTTCCTTCAGATGCACATCATCTAAACATCCTACAGTTTGTTTTACAATCACTTACACACTAAAAGTACTCGAGACACACTCCTAGTAATGCATCCTCAAACCAAGTCAGCAAAACTGCAAGCACATTATCAGTTTGCAACTGTGAAACGAAATTTTTGCAGAACACTGAACACTTTTCCCCACATTAGACACTGACAGCTCATGAGTTCTGGAAAACACTGCCATTTGAAACACCACATTCATTTACTGATCACCTACACTTACAGCTCTTTCCTTCACAACAGTTTGAGAAAGAAAGATATAATTTCCACCCTTTGTATCTATCGCTGAATATGCTGTATATGGTATTTATGAGCACACTGAACATGCACAAGTTAGTCGTGTTTGTGTAACTGGTGTGTATAGGGTAATCATCTGTTGGTTGTGTGAGTTGCAAGCTGCAAGAGATGTGTGATGTTGTAGAGTTTAGAGAAAATAAGCCACAGTTTCATAAATCATGTATAAGCAATTGTCAAAAACTTTTTTGTCATGGAAAAAAAGAGGTTGACATGAGAGAGGTTGATATGCTCACCTTCCAGCTCTGAGCAGCAGATCTGTACTGGACCCCAAACTCAGGCTTTAAAAATTTTTTTGAAGGAACAAAAATCCAAGAAACATTGATCCCGTGAACTTGCACTGTCTCAGGAGGAGCCACTTTCACTGCTGCACACACAAACACATCATAATCGCTCAAGCAAACAGTTATCAGTGCTGATCAATAGGTCAGATTGGAGCCAGAACAGAAGCCGTGACAAAGATTCTCTCGTTAACTAATGAACTCTTCATTTACACTAATGGACTCCTGCTTCACATGTGTAAATATTAGTGACTGATACACAGCCCTTCTCCAATCACACGCTCTCTAGCTTCTGTTCCAGACTGTGTGAGTTATTATATTTGACTCACCACTGTCTTCTGCATCATGTTGTGCTATTTCAGCCAAAGGATTTGCGTAGTTGTCACAACGGACTTCTTCATGTAATCCGGTCCCTGATGTTATTATACCTCGCTGCAGCAGAAGAGAAAGAAATAATACATCTGTATGACTCGTCATATGTTAGTTTGGTTTACTACTCAATGAATCTGCAGTTTAATGTCAAACGAACTCAAACACATGCCATCAGTCACCTTGCTTTTAAAAACCACGGTGGCAGAGCGTATATGAGGCTGTGCCAGGTCTGCAAACATCTGCGCCTTCTCTGGAATCGGATCTCTAAAATCAAAGAAAGTTCAGAATTTCACACATAAAAATGAAGCACATACCCATTAGGTTTTATTTAATTTTTCTAGATTTACCTCACAAACTAACCAACAAATGAATTAGTAGAATTAAGAGAAATGAACGTGAAAACTGAAAACTATTCTACGTTCATTAGTTCTGGATCCTGTACAATATGAAGGCTGATTTAATCACAAGCCACAAAAACTCTCTCTCTTTATTTATTCCTTCTCTTTCTAGCTTGTACTTATTTGAACAATGTCTAAGAACTTGGTATTACAACCACTTCCTGTGTCTGTTTGCCTCTTAAGAAGAATCGCTTTATGTATCCCCCAATTGTAAGTCGCTTTGGATAAAAGCGTCTGCTAAATGACTAAATGTAAATGTAAATGCACAAGCCAAATACGTTATGAAGTCACATTTTTCCTTACAGCTTCGTAACCGTTACATGAATCCAGCAGACGGTCTCGGGTTGGACCGGAGGGATCACGTCCAGTTTTGAGGTGTCCCAAACACATGTGAAGGTGTTGTGGTAATCATTATGACACGTTAAACCTGGAGAAAGAGCAACATCTGAGCAATTCAACCTAACAATAAAGGTTGCAAAAGGGTGTTTTCGCAGTGATACCACAGATTAACCATTTTTAGTTCCCCATAGAACCATACAGTAAACAGTTCATAAAAATAACCATCTTTATTTTATTAATCCAAAGAAACTTTTTTCTATTTTAAAGAACCTTTTTTGCTATGCAAAGGTTTTTGGATGTTAATGGTGCCATCAATGCCAATTGAGAACCTTTATTCGTAAGTGAAAAACACATTTTCACAACGTGTGTTAGACCCTATACCCGCCAATCTATTAAAAGAGATCAATCTTAACAAATCATACCTATCTTACTGTTATTAAGTAGTAGCAGTAATGAACAGGAGCCTTATTAATCACAAGTTCAGTATGGAGTACCACAAGGCTCAGTATTAGGACCGCTGCTTTTTACCCTGTACGGCTGTATAGCTGTTTTTTTTATTTTTTTCAGATTTAACTGCTTACAATACATATAGACAAACTTAGTAAACACACACAGACCGATCACAACACAAACACAAAGCCCATCAGGAGTTCTTACTTTGATCTGCAAGAGCTGAATGTGATGATGTCATCAAAATCATCATCATCATCATCATCATAGCCAGAATCTGCATGATGGCGTGTTCCTCCCAGCATTCATCTGGAAATCTGTTGGGAGACAGAGAGACTTTCATTCATCACGTGTGTAATTGTTGCTTATCTTCTCGGCAAACGCACAGAACATGACAAATAAAGCTTTGGCATTCATTTTCCTCCCCCAAACGCTCACACACTCGTCAGGTGGAAAAACCCAAAGCCACAAAGAGAAAGAGCAAATACACAGATCATCACCCACAGACTCAGAGATATAAGATGAAGAGCTTCTAAAGTGTGTTCAGAGCGTGACAACACCGTGACGATAAACGCCGTTAAACACATGACCGAACGAACGCATGGAGGAGCATGACAGACTCGACGGGACACATTTTAACAATTTGTACTTTGAAATATTTTCAAAGTTTTTCATTTTCTTTTCTTCCTGCTTGAATAAACTGTAATTAATAATCAATAAAATAGAGAACAGAAGGAAAGTATCAGCACTTCAGTGTTTAAACGCAATCATAGCTATTAAATCAACACACTCATATTTCAGAAAGATGTTCAAAACCTGGAAGTGGTCTGGGAATATTTTATCATATTATATTTGAGCTTTAAACACCACTGAAGGGAAATGTGTGTGATGATGATGATGCTTCTTCTTCACTACACTACACTATCAGATGTTCATTCATTTCAAATCATCCTCTCCACTAAAGAAGGGTTTTCTACAGAGAGCTCATACAATCTTGATTTTTGTCTAAAAGCTCAAGTGTTCAAGCAGAAGCTTCGCGCTGACAGATGTGTGTAGAGACTCAGAGTGAATAAAAGCGTGTTACATACGTGTGGAGCGGAGACGTCCCAGCGCTGAGCGTCGCGATGTCACTCACTCATGTTCCTGTCTGTGAGCGTGATCACACACACGGTAGGGTTAAAAGAGCACAGCGATTCTCCACGAACGCAGCCCTTCCTGTCACACACACACACACGCACAGGTAGTGAAACAGGTCATGGATTAAACCAGCGCTGGGCTGTTGTGGTGACATTTACACTAAAGCTCAGGCAGGAAACGAGAAGCGTGCAGGAGACAGCCGTTCTCCCTCACTCACACTCACACTCACACTCCTGTCCATTTCACCCAAAAAACACACGTTTATAGACCAACTGCTGGAAACAGGTGTTTGTGTGTCTGTGTATATATGTGTGTGTTTGTGTGTGTACGTGTTTGAATGGAAATGTGTGTGCTAGTGTGTGTGTGTGTGTGTGTGTGTGTGT
>NW_015552636.1:335988-336247 GCF_001515605.1 Sinocyclocheilus anshuiensis | reverse complement strand
TGTGTGTGTGTGTGTGTGTGTGTGTGTGTATGTGTGTGTGTTTGTTTGTGTGTCTGTGTGTGTGTGTTTGTGTGTTTTCAGGGCCTCACATTTCCGAGAAGCTGTAAATGAGAGAACTGACCACAGTTTGTGGTTGTGCTCCTGAAACCCCTTTACGACTCTAGTAAATATCTATCTATCTATCTATCTATCTCTCTGTCCGTCTGTTTATCATCTATCTATCTATCTATCTATCTATCATTCTATCGTTCTATCTATC
>NW_015552636.1:332055-335725 GCF_001515605.1 Sinocyclocheilus anshuiensis | reverse complement strand
GTTCTATCTGTCGTTCTATCTATCTATCTATCTATCTATCTATCGTTCTATCTATCGTTCTATCTATCTTCTCGTTCTCTGTGTTCTCGTTGCTGAAGGTTTACCACACATCTGAGGGGCTGCACCTGTTTTTTCTCTCACGTCAGTGTGAGTCTGAGCAGTTCTCTCTGAGATGTTCTCATTTCACTCTTTCAGAAAAACAAAACTCCATCAGTAGCTGAATGATTAGTCCGTGTCAGTTAACGCTGATATCAGATGATGTGATTTCCAGATAAGAGATCCATTATTCAGAAAACCTCTCGTTTGTTTCCTGTTTAAACTGTGACGCCGACAACAGTTCAGCACAGGCACAACACTGATCTAATACCTGCAACACCTGCTCATCTGATCCCATCAGCTACGGCACAACGGTTCCCAGCATCATTACAATACTCTTCTATCACCCTTAATGTGTTTTACCCTTACCTTGATAACTGCTCTTCTTCCAGTGAATGAACCTAATACAGCTAATGTGTCCGTTCACTCTCTAGTGCTCACATTGGAACATCTGACACATATTTATCACTCAAACACACATGCCATCTCAGCCTTCCTGACACATTTCCTTTCATTGGCATCGCTTTTCTCAAAATACATTTGAGTAGAAACATTGCATCAGTTATGACATCATTCATCATCAGTCACATTACACCTTCATGAAATCTGTCGATATGAGAAGAAACGCATGAGCTATAATCTTCTGCAGGGCTGATTTCAGCTGAATCACATCATGTAACTCAATCAACACTGAACTAAAACTACACATTCCGAACAATTATAATTTGACGCAGTGTATTGGTAGTTAGTATGCTACAGTTTAAGAAAAAGGCACAATACTGAAGGAATTTTCCATATTAATTTTTCACAGGTATTTTAAATTACGCACTGTATTTTGTGTTTTAGGTTTACAGGAAATATCTGTAAACTTAACATAATATCCTGCCAGAAAATGATCAGTACCTTTTCTGCTTTTCTTACAGTTTACCTAACTGATCAACAATAATAAGAACAAACTGTGTATCATAACTGAAAGAAATATTATTGGACTATTGCAGCTAGCAGCTTGATTCACATGATGCACCTCTATACTGCTGGGCACTTCTCTCCAACTCACTACAGACTGACTTTCTGTGTAATTTAGAGGGAAAATGCATGCCTTTGTATCATTTTATTCACTTATTCACAAAAGTTGCCAAATAAATTAAAAAAAAAATTCAAAAAGTTGCTACGGAACTCTGAAAAGTTGCTAAATCTAGCAACAAAATGCTGGAGGCGTTTTTCACAAAGTCACGCTAAAACATTCATAATAGCACTAGACAAAGATCTTATCATATATCAATGCTTACTAATGAAAACTATTACAGTCTTTAGTATTGTTGCATGAATAATAAAGAATAATAAAATGATCCACCCCTAAACTAAAGTATTAACAAATTTGAATGCAACAAATCAGGTCTAATTTAACAATGCCCACCCCAAACAAAAACATCTACATGTCTATATATGGTTATATGTATAATGAGTTGCATTTGTAGGCGTTATTAAAGCACAATCCCTGACCTCATTTTCAAACCCTGCTTACAGCCACATTTACAGCACAACAGCTAAGTTTCCATAATTGGTTCTGTTATGTTCCTGTTTATCACTGTGAAGCTGCAATGACACACTCTGTTTTGTGAAAAGCGCTACAGAAATAAAGGTGATGTGGCTGGATGGCATCATATAGTTTGCTTCAGGATGTGGATGATGTAGACCAGAAGATAAAACAAGAAATCATCCGATGCCCATTTCTTATATTTTTCCATTCTGACCATTACTACTCCTCAACCAGTCGGTAAAGACTGCCTTAAAAGGTAAAGCTGAAAACAACACTGAAGGATCCCATGAAGACGAAATGTGACCCTGGAGCACAAAACCAGTCATAAGGGTCAATTTTATGAAATTGAGATTTATGCATCATCTGAAATATCATATCTATGCATCATCTGACAATATTTGGCTGAGATACAACTATTTGAAAATCTAAATATTGAGAAAATCATCTTTAAAGTTGTTCAAATGAAGTTCTTAGCAATGCATATTACTAATCAAAAATTAAGTTTTGATATATTTACGGTAGGAGATTTACAAAATATCTTCATGGAACATGATCTTTACTTAATATCCTAATGATTTTCGGCATTAAAAAAAGTATAATTTTGACCCATACAATGTATTGTTGGCTATTGCTACAAATATACCCCAGCGACTTAAGACTGCTTTTGTGCTCCAGGGTCACAGATGGTATAATGTGTGAAATAGTGAGCTGAACTAATTGATGTCTATTTCATACGAACACCCTGCAGTGAAACTATAACAGCAACGTTAGTTATAGATACAGCACAGAATGATCTTGCATTGATGTATGATGCAACTGAATCCTACAAATCAGGGTTCATCAGCATTGCACATTTTTAAGTCTCACTTCTGCAACACTGAGTTATTTCATCACATTATAATCTTCAAATGACACATCAACCAAGTGTGATTTCTGCTTTCTAATACTAGGAATAATGCAGCCCTCCCTTCAGTGCAATGAAGTCCAAAACAACCAAACTACAAAACGGTTTTCTAATTAATTAAACATTTAACATTTTGAACTTTCGGCTTTAGGGTTCACGGAAATGTCTGTAAAATTATTGGATAATGTCCCGGCATACAATTAGCAATTCATTTTCTGTATTTATGTGTTTGTTTATTTTTCCAGATCAGATCTTAAAACCAATTGGAATTATTTTAATCTATTACATCAAAGCCATTAAGCACTAATCAAGTTTTTCAAAAGTTGGTGTACTTCTTTTAGCCTGAAGACAACATTAGTGAAGAGCTTGAGATGATTTGAGTGAAATCAAGGTAAATATCACTTAAACAGAACATTTTATTCATTTTTTACATTTAGTGTCATTTGAATCAAGCTGTACTTTTTTTTGCAAAAAGTTAAACAAAAATATGATAGTATTTGCATTTTGGATGCTGGGTTATGCTGGTTATTAAATTGACCGACATTGCTTGAGATGCAGTAGAAACTGTACTAATGATTCTGTTGAAGATTGTTAGTGCAAAACCTGAGCCCATAGTTTAGAAAAGCCTATTTATAACACACACCTGCCTGTAAACAACATGTTGGTGAAGTTATTTTAATGTTGAACATATGAAAGTAGGATACTCTCATTTAGATACAGTTTCGTTCGTCTGTTTTTGGGCAATTTCAACCTTTCAATTGAGACCCAAACTCACAGATTCAGGCGAAACCAGAGAAACTTTCACAGCTTTTCACGATGGCCTTTCAGCTCAAGTCTACTGCATTTAATTAAAATGAAATTCAATCATTCAACAGAGATGCGCTGAACGAACAAACCTGCAGTGATCCGCATCAAACCCGCCTCACAAAACTACAGACTCCAATATGATTTAAGCAGAAATACTGAAGTCGACCAGGTTTTTGGCAGCGGGTGATCTGCGCTGTTCTCGCTTCCTCCTTCACTGCAGGAGGGACTGGTTTAGTCTAGTTTAGTCTGGTTTACTGATCCAAACGCTGCCAGTAAACGTGTTTCATTTATAACTCCAAAAATATTAATGACCGCTTATGAAC
>NW_015552636.1:322055-327055 GCF_001515605.1 Sinocyclocheilus anshuiensis | reverse complement strand
ACTCACACACACACACACTCACACTCACTCACACTCACACACACACACACTCACACTCACTCACACTCACACACACACACACTCACACTCACTCACACTCACACACACACACACTCACACTCACTCACACTCACACACACACACACTCACACTCACTCACACTCACACACACACACACTCACACTCACTCACACTCACACACACACACACTCACACTCACTCACACTCACACACACACACACTCACACTCACTCACACTCACACACACACACACTCACACTCACTCACACTCACACACACACACACTCACACTCACTCACACTCACACACACACACACTCACACTCACTCACACTCACACACACACACACTCACACTCACTCACACTCACACACACACACACTCACACTCACTCACACTCACACACACACACACTCACACTCACTCACACTCACACACACACACACTCACACTCACTCACACTCACACACACACACACTCACACTCACTCACACTCACACACACACACACTCACACTCACTCACACTCACACACACACACACTCACACTCACTCACACTCACACACACACACACTCACACTCACTCACACTCACACACACACACACTCACACTCACTCACACTCACACACACACACACTCACACTCACTCACACTCACACACACACACACTCACACTCACTCACACTCACACACACACACACTCACACTCACTCACACTCACACACACACACACTCACACTCACTCACACTCACACACACACACACTCACACTCACTCACACTCACACACACACACACTCACACTCACTCACACTCACACACACACACACTCACACTCACTCACACTCACACACACACACACTCACACTCACTCACACTCACACACACACACACTCACACTCACTCACACTCACACACACACACACTCACACTCACTCACACTCACACACACACACACTCACACTCACTCACACTCACACACACACACACTCACACTCACTCACACTCACACACACACACACTCACACTCACTCACACTCACACACACACACACTCACACTCACTCACACTCACACACACACACACTCACACTCACTCACACTCACACACACTCACACACACACACACACTCACACTCACACACACACAGAGTGTTTTTACGAGAAAAGAGCCGCTATATCCTCCGTCACTCACACCTCTGCTGTCACATCTTTCTCTCTGTCCTCTGCTGTTTTTCCATCCTCTAATCAAACACCATCATCATCTCTCCATCAGTCTGCGGCTGCAGCGCTTCTCTTCAGTAAATCATCTATATTTCTCCTGATAAATCATCTGTCCTGAGCCTTTAACCGAGCACTGAGAGCCGATATAGAGGAATGCACTGACCTGCTGTCTCCATCTCACCACAAGCCAAATTTCAGATCACTGATTTGCTCAAGCTTTCCGAGATAAAGGGTTTCCTTTTTCATTCTGTGTCTCTATTTTCGTTTGAAGACAATAAAAGGGTAAAATCCTTGCGGTCTGTTTCTCGCTTCTGTAGAAACCACGTCTACTTCTCTCAGAAGAGCCTCTAAAAATCCCCGCGGGTTTCTTCCTTAAAATGTCCATCAGAGACTCGAAAAACACGCCATACCGTCTTTTTATGGCAGTCGGTGACGTTATTCGGCGATTTTAGCTAAATATTTATAAAACTAGAGAGGTTGTTACAGTAAAGGGCCGGAAATTAAGTTATCTAATACAGTTTCAAATAGTAGTAAAACTAGTACCACTTTATGGTAACTTTCAGTAATTACAATTACAATCATTTTACATCGTAAGATCAAACATTATGAGCTTTAAAATAAATAAATAAATAAAAGAAAGAAAGAAAGAAAGAAAAGAAAAAAGGTTATTATGTTCAGCTACCTTCAGGTTTGAATACATGGACTTGTCTTCTAGGTAGCCTACAGTGTTACCTGAAAACCAACAAAACAAAACACACACACACACACACACACACACGAGTCCATTTTTCGCGGATTCAGAGTATCTGGCGCCCCCTGCTGACACACCATCAGTGTTGTGGAAGAACTAGTTACATGTAACAGAATTATTTAAAGTCCGCATGAAATCAAAATTGACTTTATTTACTTTACTAGCGCACATAGCTAGTCTTGATGTGAACAATTAATCCGTGCAAGTTAATCCGCTGAAAAAAATTGTTTGTGTTGGAAATCTTTAATCAAAATCTGAACATTTGCTTCACTGATGACGTCAGTTTGATGGCTTGGGCAGTCTGGGGCAGAATATCTTTAACCACGCCATTCAGTTTCAGGTGGAAATACGTCACTACACTGAAATAAAGTCGGCAGCAACTTCCGTTTCATGCGGACTTTAATTTAATTGCAAAATAAATGTAACTGTAATCTGTTACAGTTACTGAGACAAAATATGCAATTAAATTACAGTCACACATAGGCTACAGATTTGATTGATTTCTTTCCCTCATTTTTTTATCGGCTTCTCTAAAATATGAGACACCAATGTTTCAGGAGTTTAGGACACAGAATAAGGTACATGCTTATTCAGTAACTATGTAATTCCCTATTTGGGTTTATGTGTTTGCTTTATTTTTTCCAAGGCATTAGATGCCAGTGTCTTCCTATGCAAAAATCTGATTTCAGAAAAACAGTATCATAGCTATTAAACTAGATCTTGTTGAGATTTTAAATCAGTATTTAACCTCATAACGACCTCAAAGTAAAAAGAGATGCTTTTGTGGTGGCCGTGCTTTAGAATGAATTTTTTTATGATCTTAATTCAAGTGATGAAGAATTTCAAAAGTCTACTGTAATGTTACCCTGCCTGCTTTAAATGTTTCAAAATTATTAACATTGAATAGTTACACTACTTATTACATTTTAAATTAGGCTAACTTGTAATCTGTAACTTATGACATTTCCAAAGTAACCTTCCCAGCTCTGCACACCATACGACACAATGTTACGCACATGTGTTACACCTGTGTATCGCGTTATTGTCTGTTCTAACCTAAAATAACATTAGTTGCAATGTCACGTCATATTGTACAACATACAAGCTCTTACATTTAAAATGATTTCTATGCTGTTATCATAGACACAGACCTCATAAGAAATATCATGATTTTAATTTTTCAAATTGTTTACATTTTTCAATTTAAAAAATGCATTATAAATCATTTATGCTATTGTTGCATTTACATTTTAAACATTAATACAATTATTTTCAATATATCTATTTACAGTATTTGTCAGATTGTAAATGTATTTAAATGTATTCAGTTACAAAAAGCATTTTAACTTACAGACTCCAGATGTGTTTCCAGTCTCCAAAATCTCAATAATAAACCAAGCTTTAGTAGTAAAAACAGAAACTCTGGGGATTCTGCTCAAAATCTCCTTCGTTTTGACATTTCTGTGTTGAAAGTTTGGACTGAAGCAGACAAACACTGTCATATTGCAACACTAAGGTCAAAAATCACAAGATGTTTATCACAACCAAAGAATGAGGCAAGAATGATTGAGACACACTTTTATCAGAGTTTTGTTAAATGCTCATATGATGTGTGAGTCTGAACTTATCCTTTATCAGAGCAGATTAACAAATGTAAAGGTCATGACACTGAGAAAAAGATTTTAAAGGTTAGAAAACTGATCCAATGCAAAAGCTTTCATTCACAATGACAATGAAATAGTAGTAGAAATAAATATTGTACTATACTCAACAGACCGTTTTAAATCGCCTTGTAAATCAATGAAATATGTGCAGAAACTTTCTCATCTCATTCACAAATTCACACTGAATTCGCATGGCACGAAAACACTGAACGCTTCATTCTACACTATATTTAGCTACGTTTATTTTCACCTTATTCGTCAGTTTGATCATGTCAGCATCTGTGATCCGAAGAGTGCTTGAATTATTCAGCAAGAAAGGTAATTAGATGACTAAAGTCAGTATTTGTTTGTGTAGGCAGTAGTGATGCAAAGTCCGATTCATTTCCGCGAACCGGATCTTTTTGGACAGATCGACTCATTGAACCGGTTAAAAAAACCGATTCATCGGTTCCTGACGTCATCAAGCAATAACGTCTCTACGCATTTCGTTTCTAACTCAGTGCAATGTTGTATCAATTAAAAATTCAAATAAGTCATTTGTGTCAACACATATTGAAACATTCAAAAATAAAGCTATTTGTGTGAAAGCATATTGCTGATTATTACCATATAATTAACTTAAGTTAATGGTGTTTGTGGTCACAGCTTCATTAGCGGATCCTCAGATACGACTGACTGACCAATATTGACTAGCCTCCCAATAGTTTACACAGCACTCTTGAAAAAAATCTACTCTGCAGGATCAATATTAAATGGCTGTGTTCATTTAGGTTGTGCTTGGCTTGGCATGTTTGGCATCCCATAACCAGGCACTAAAGGGGCCGAATGAGGGACTGTATTATTATGAATAGTCTTCTGCTGTTCTGTTTGATCTTAATTTCTCATTTTGAACCAGCTATTTTAAAGAATGAATAAACCAGTCTTATAAACTCCTTGATTTCACTTAAGCAACTTTAAATATAATATGCATGCACAATAAACTATTGTGAATTTTATTTACATCACTCGACAGAAAGGTTTTTGCAAGTTTTAATAAAATGTAAATTAATAACTGTCATAATAAGCATATTTCCAGTACGCGCCTCAGGCTTGCACAGCCTTGTTCGCGATGGCGCCGACGCTGATGGCTGCCTCCGTGGCGTGGTCCGCAGTTGTTTTTATGTTTTTGCTAGTTTGTCCTGTCTTTAGTTATATCCCTGCAATCAGTTTCACCAGAGACGAATTGCTGGACATTCGGAAGTACACACCACCTGATATTTCACCGGTTTTTGATTATTCTGATGTTTTGCTGGACATTGTTGTCGGGGGAGCTGCGGCGCTGATCAAGCGCTTCAGGACGCGC
>NW_015552636.1:317797-320493 GCF_001515605.1 Sinocyclocheilus anshuiensis | reverse complement strand
TTCACCGGTTTTTGATTATTCTGATGTTTTGCTGGACATTGTAGTCGGGGGAGCAGCTACGCTGTTCAGACGCTTCAGGACGCGCAGACGGGGAAGCGAGCCGGCGCGCTCGTCAAGGTCAAACAGCGCGGATTCAGAACGCCGTTGCCAAGCATCCATCTGGCGAACCTTTAAATATAATATGCATGCACAAGAAACTATTGTAAAAATTATTTACATCACTCGACAGAAAGGTTTTTGCAGGTTTTAATAAAATGTAAATTAATAACAGTCATAATCAGCATGTTTCCAGTACGCGCCTCAGGCTTGCACAGTATCGTCAACTCACTCATTAGAATCTTCGGTAATCCTCGGCAAACTTCGACAGTTGGTTGAAGCGGCTCATTCGGTTCTTTTTGAGTTGGACGTGATAATTCGGCTGTGCGTCCCGCGTCATCAACCCGGAACTAAAGTTCGATTCAGTTCGATTTGTGAACCGGCTCAACCGGTTACTTCCTGAGAACCGGCTCAAAAGAACGATTCGTTCAAGAACCTAACATCACTATAAAGCGGTACTAAACCGCAGTGGAAACGCAAACCGAGCCGTGCCATGCCGTACTACGCAGTGGAAAAGCGCCATAAATGCGATTGTATGAGGTTAATGACTGTGTGTGTATGGAGATTTATGAATATGGGTAAATGGTACACCTGAGTTCGTTCCATTAGATCTGTGGACCACCGTGTGCTATCTGTTACATTTACTTTGAAAAGTGACATTTAAGTCATGTTTTTTTTTGTTTTAAAAAATGCAAATGTACTTGGCAAAGTATCGTAAATTTACACCTGAATCGGTTTCTGAGAAGTGCAGCATGCTTATATTAAGTATGATCTCCATGAAATTTGATATAAATCCACACGAACAGCATTTTTGCTCAGGGGTTTATCTTTTTCCTTTGCGTTTTGATTGCTGGAGCGCATAACTCACTATGCCGAGTGTTTGATTTCTAAAAAAGTCTGGATTTTGTTACACAAAGTGCCTGCGAGTTCACCATACCATGCTAAAACATTCCTCTCAGAAGTGCACACTTGTGTCTGCACTAGACAGCATGTGATGAGCCCACGTCTGTACCATTTTAAAGCTTGTATTCACTTTGTACCAAACACGGTTGTCTAAAAATGTTGGTTTGTTCCTCGTTTTTTCAATAAAATCAGCATCACTGAGAGAGAACGTGTGTGTGGGTTTTTATTTACACCGTACTTAAGGTCAAATAGTTTGTGGCTATGCGTACTACAATACTACACTTATTATTTCTGAAGTATAATGTATAATGTAAACAGAATGCAGATGCCAAAATATTCAGTATACAAGACAAATTGCACACTGAGTCCGAAATTTTGTGTCAATCACGTTTACATACTGCCTCCGAAACTTTCATCCGTCATAAAAAAAAATCGATTTTCTGCTTTTTCGCATCCGTAGCAAGCATTTTGACGGATGACGAATACGAAAAACGCATACGAAAATTTCGGACTCAGTGTGCAAGGACCTTAAGTCAGGTTAGACGCCATATTGAATTTAACGTGGATGAAAACGAGGCTCTGAAGGATGAACTATCAGTCTTTTTTTTTATGTTATTTTTAATATTGCTGTCAACTGACAAAGTTTCCCTTCTGAATTATCTTAACTGCACAAGTTTTACAGTTAATCAAATCTTTAAAAACAAATTACATTAATTATACTTTAATTTCCTTCAATAAAAAGGAAATTGAGTAAAACGGTGTAAAAGGTGTGTGGACGTGGATTAGTAATCTGGCCCCTTGGTATTAATGGAGAAAAAATGCTGGCCCTAGTCACTATCAAAGTTGCCCATCCCTGCGTTATATAGTAGTACGCTGTCCTTTAAAAGTGCACTAAACTAGAGCAACGATTACTTCGGTATATCGAGTTACAGAAATTTAAATTTAGCAACTTTTCAGACTACCCTAGCTACTTTTTCTTCCAAAAGCACCTAGCAACAAATTTAGCTATTTTTAAATTTTATTTGGCTGCTTTTAGCAACTTTTGATAAGTGACTCAAACAATAAAAAGCCACACATTTTCCATCTAAATTTCCCAAAAAGAGGAAACCAAAGATGCCTAGCAGTACACACATCACATGAATTAAGTTATTGCTATTTGCAATTGTTCAATTTGATAATAATAATAATAATTTAATAATTGTTCATTTATGATACACCTTGTTGTACCTGTGATTGTTGATCAGTTAGGCACTGTAAGAAAAATTCCTAGAAAAATGGAAAAGGTAGGCTACTAGTAATTTTCCAGGACATTATCCGTTATCCATTGTAACCCTTTAACCCGAAACACAAAATACAATGCGTAATTTAAAATGCAGGTGAAAACCTGTGAATTATTTTCTTAGAGTGTAGCATACTGACTAATACTTGCTTAAAACTATAATTGTTCAGAATGTGTAGTTTTACTAGTTTACTAGCTAATAAAAAAACTTGTAATCGTTCAAAAATGTGTAAGTGTAAAATAACTCAGTTACAATATGTAAAAATATGTATATTTTACCATTATATTATGCATTTATATTATTTTACGAACAAATCTAAATTAACATAAAAATATATTTTGTTGTGTTTTGTATATTTGGCACTGAGATTTGATGTAGTGACACAATTTTGCGACGTGATTACATAATGACGTCATC
>NW_015552636.1:314276-315953 GCF_001515605.1 Sinocyclocheilus anshuiensis | reverse complement strand
TACCAAATCTGACCTCAGAAGACTTCAGAGGGTAGTCCGGACTGCTGAGCGAATCATTGGTACAACCCTCCCTTCTCTCCAAGAACTGTACTTATCCAGAGTGAGCAAAAGGGCTGGCAGAATCACTCTGGACCCCTCACATCCAGCACACTCCCTCTTTGAACTGTTGCCATCTGGTCGACGCTACAGAGCTCTGAGCACCAGAACGACTAGACACAGGAACAGTTTCTTCCCTCAGGCCATCCATCTCATGAACACTTAACAATAACTGTGGAACACACACTATTTATTCACTCATACACTTATTTATCTAACACTCATACTCAGTCTACATTTCAATTTGCACATAATATACCTGTACATACAACTGTCAATTGTCGATTTGTATATTTTGTATTCCTTATTTTACTTGTTCTATTTTTTATTTTTTTATTTTTTTTTATTTTTTATTATCTGTGTTTTTTGTTCTGTCACTGTCATTCTGTTGCACTGTGGAAGCTTCTGTCACGAAAACAAATTCCTCGTATGTGTAAACATACCTGGCAATAAAGCTCATTCTGATTCTGATTCAGTATCGTCAACTCACTCATCAGAATCTTCGGTAATCCTCGGCAAACTTCGACAGTTGGTTGAAGCGGCTCATTCGGTTCTTTTTGAGTTGGACGTGATAATTCGGCTGTGCGTCCCGCGTCATCAACCCGGAACTAAAGTTCGATTCAGTTCGATTTGTGAACCGGCTCAACCGGTTACTTCCTGAGAACCGGCTCAAAAGAACGATTCGTTCAAGAACCGAACATCACTAGTAGGCAATAGTGATGGGCTCTTTTTTTTGTGGTTTGCCATTGGGGGCGATCTCTCTAAACCCGTGAATCATGGGAGTTCATTGAGATCGCCCCCCAGCAGCGAACCATTAAACCAGCGTCTATGGTTTTTACCTGATCTCGGATCAGTTTCATCAATTTGTAGACAAATTTACGAGACATTGGTGTAATTAAAAGGATGAGTAGTAGTTAATAGTGTCTTACTGGCCTCTGTTTACAAGCTCTCCATAAAACAAACAAAACAAGCTCTGCAAATTAATATAAAATATTTTAAAAACCACATATTATACAGAAACTTCATATTTAATGGTATTTTATTATTTTTATAGCATTTAATGTGTTATACTTTTAATAAAGCATTTGGGTTTTTAAAAGTTGTTTTTAAGCATGTTTTAGTCTGAGTTTTTGTTGCATTTACACAATTTTGACACTAGCATTTGATGTTTAGAGCGCTTCGAAACAGTGAATTATTTTGCGAAGCAATTGGTTCAGTTGATTTGAAGCTTCGAAAAGGTTCGTTCTCCCAATCACTAGTAGGCAAAGTGATATTTATAAAAAGCATCATTATATATGTCTCCTTGCAGATGGAGTGAAGCGTAAGCAGAAGAAGAGCAGCTCTCGTAAGTCTGCGCTGATGGAGCAGATTAGCAGCGAGAAACAGGGCGTTCAGAGGCGGATCCGGCAGCTGCAGCGAACCGGAAGATCGGCGCGGAGCACAGACACGGTCAAACACAAATACATCCGGTCTGCTCTGGGTGAGTCTGACCTCCTCAAACCTACTTAAAACCTGCCTAAACACCATCAACCCTGCTCAGAACCCCTCAAACCAGCTCAGATGATCTCAAACCTACTTAAA
>NW_015552636.1:310454-313446 GCF_001515605.1 Sinocyclocheilus anshuiensis | reverse complement strand
TCAAACCTACTTAAAACCTGCTTAAACACCATAAAACCTTATAAAAAACCCTCAAACTTGCTCAGACAATCTCAAACCAGCTCAGACAATCTCAAACCTACTTAAAGCCTGCATAAACACCATAAAACCTTATAAAAACCCCTCAAACTTGCTCAGACAATCTCAAACCAGCTCAGACAATCTCAAACCTACTTAAAGCTTGCTTAAACACCAGCAAACCTGCCCAGAACCCCTTAAACCTAAAACCTGCTTAAACACCATGAAACCAGCTCAGACAATCTCAAACCTACTTAAAACCATCGTCATCTGCCTGATGTCATTGGCCCGATCCGCCCGCCTCCAAACAGGAGGAGAAATCCGTCTTCACTGAGAAGGACTTCCAGAAGTTCCAGAAGGAATATTTCTCAAATCTCTAACGTCTGGGAGCTGATGTGTGCCGTGGGACAATAACACTTCATCTCGGACTGCAGATACACTGTTTGACTGAATAACAGTGACTGACTTTTGACATTTTGTTTAAAAAATGTTGAATGTGTATTTTGAGAAACAAGGAATTAATAAATGGAAATGAAAGCAGAGACCTGTGTAATACTGCTGCTGTAAAACTGAAAGTTACTAGTGTGAACCGAGTACAGAGACTGACTATCTGTTTTTTTTAAAGTGTTATTAAAATGTGTTGAATTAAAGCGATAGTTCATCAAAACTGAAAATACTCTTCATTTATCAGTTTCAAACCTGTATGAGTTTCTTTCTTCTGATGAACCCAAAAGAGGATATTTTGAAGCATGTTAGTGAATAAACAGTTGACGGTACCCATTGACCTCCACAGTATCCATAAAAATGCTATGGAAGTCAATGGCTACCAGCAACTGTTTGGCTACGCACATTATTCAAAATATCTTATTTTATATTCAACAGCTGAAAAAACTCATACAGGTTTGAAACATCAGTTTTTAACGATGACAGAATAATCATTTTTGGGTGAACTATATCTTTAAGCTATTTTTCCCTGTTTTTTAAGATGTAGGCTATTATCTTTCAATGTCTGCATGCAACATGATCTTCTGCTAAAGCTGCGTGAACACTCGAGACGCTCTGATGGAGGGTTGCACTTGTATAAGATCCATATATATATATATATATATATATTACATTTTATCATGTATAAATATCTGTTCAAATGTAATTTATTGCTGTGATCAATGCTGAATTTTAGCATGACTGCAAAAAATGATTTTCTTGCTTAGTATTTTTGTCTTGTTTTCTAGTATAAGTATCTAAAAAATCTTGAATCAAGATGAATTTACTTTACAAGTAAAATGACTTCAGATATTATGTCTTGTTTTCTGAAAAAATTGTCAACATTTTGTTAAAACAAGAAAAAGTATCTGACAATATACCTTTAATATATATTGCCAATATACTTTTGTGACTAAATACATTTTTTAAATAGAGATAATATTGTTAAAAGCTCGTTTTACTTCATATTCATGGTGTCCCAAAATAGCACAGTTGAATACACTTAGATGATCTTAAGAAGTACTAAAGAATAATTTTTAGTAGGCCTATATTAAGTACAAACTTAGTGCGCGAAAACAGAGCACTTGAAGTACATTATAGTGCACTTTTAAGTAGTCCTTAATGTTCACTAGAGGTCAGACTCCTACAGTTTCTGACAGCTGTTTTACTCTCGTGTAGGCATGCATTCTTGTGTTGTGCCTTTGCAAAAGTGTCAAAATAATAATAATAACAAGATTTTCCTGAAGTACTGGCATATTGTGAGCACTGCATGTGTATTTAACACTTCCATGAATAGCTAATCATATCGTAAGAGTAAGAATTAGCTACTTTAACTTAGCATAAACCTCGCTTGTCAATAAAATCTGAAAGTAGGCCTATATCGCTCTTAAAAGCTGTCCTTTATTCGGACTATCTAATGTATTAACGTAATTTCGACGACTTTGTTTCGTGTCTGAGCGCGCGCATCTCGTGAGAACGTAAATATTTAGGCACTATTTGTTAGGTGAATACTGACCGGCGCAGAGGCCAATCAGCAAGCAGACACTGGCGGAGTGATACACGCGGCGGAAGCGCACTGTGTGGGTGTGATGCGCGCGTATATAAGCGGCGGCGCTGCCGCCTCTCTGTTTTCTCTCCCGAGCTCCGGTCTCTCCGTACGCAGCGCTCCCGCGGGAATCATGGCAGTCTAGCGGCGTGCAGCGGCAACAATCGCAGCGGCGAATCCGGCAGTGCAGCGGTCAAGTGCACTGGCTCTATTTGGCAAAATGGCGTAAGTATTTCTCAGTATTTGTTTTAGTGGTGTCATAATTAACTTAAGTATGTCACGAGCTCGTCGAAGTTTTTGAAAGAGGTTGTATTTGTTAGTATTAGTTTTGACAACTAGCCTAGTTTGGCGTTTTAACAGTTTCGCAGTGTAAAGTGTTTTCGAACTATCTCCGTTTGTTTTGATTCTTCCGTCGTCATTTGCCAGACTGACAAGCGCTAATCCATGAAATAAACATTAGGGATTTGTCGCGAAGCGGCAACGTGGCGCCTCAAAATGGCGCGCGCGCGCTCCCTCCGGCGCTGAAAATGGCGTGAGGAAGTCAGGGACACCTTCATCTCGCGCAGGAACCGGGGGCGGGGCTTCCCGTACTTATGACCATATTAGGAGATGTTGTCGGGGAAATTCCTGCTTAGAGTGGAACTACTAATAATAGTTGCTAGGAGGCGGTGTTTAGGGCTGGTAACTATTAGTGATGGGAAAGTGTGTGTGTGAGTGAGTGTGTGGGCAGCTCGAGTTCCTCCCAGATGGCATCTAGTTTGATAGGCCGGTTTAACTGGAACGCCTGTAGACGTTTAGAGACTGGTTTACGGTGCTGGTAATCACAACTGGTTATCCAGTGCGAGGAAGTGAATTAAAAAGACCATTTTTGTTCTGTTGAATCTTCCCTCCAGCAAGGGTTGGGAATCGAGAACTGGTTCCTCTTTG
>NW_015552636.1:308300-310159 GCF_001515605.1 Sinocyclocheilus anshuiensis | reverse complement strand
TCCCTTTTTTTTCAAAAAAAAAAAAAGTGTGATTTTCATAACACTATAATAGTACATGCGTAGGAGTGTGATTTGTGAAGTAAATGAACCCTGTGAATGCATTTCCCAATTAATACGGTCCATTTTTTAAAATGGTTTAGTTTAGAGCTTTATTAATCCCCTTGGGGCAATTAATTCAGACTTTCGTGGTGCTTCACTTATACAACACTTAACACACAGATACAAATACTCAAAATACACCAAATACATAAGAGAGGGGGGGTTAAATAAGTATACTGCTGATATTAGTGTTGATGAAACAGAATTTCCAGCCCCAGTTAGTTTTCAATTCAAAACATCAGTTGCGGTCACTTGAAAAGTCTCGTTTCCGCTTTGGTTCTTTGGTCAGGTGTGAGCGTCTCGCTCAGTTTCTGTAACGTCGTCTCGCCTGCTTTCTTTCAGGTCCCTCGTGGCATCCACCCACAGCTCTGCTGCTGTAGACAGCATAACCACACCGTTCACCAGCTCACCAGAACCCCTGACCCGCTCCGCTTCGCCTCTGACCCTCTGCCATGTCTGTGGTGTCTCAGATGAGTCTGGAGGACGTGGGGGCCCTGATCCTGGGGCCCTCATCTCTGATGGCTGACCCCTTTGGGCCCCTTCTGGACGAAGATGAGGAGAGTGCTCTGTCGGAGGGGTGGTCGTCGCCCCTCTCCTCTTCCTCCTCTCTCTCGCCCCTCTCTCCCTCTCGTCACGCTTCTGTAGGGTGCAAATCCGAGCTGCTGGCGCTCTCCTGGCCGCCGCAGAGCAAAGGTGAGGCTTTACACTCAACCGCTGCACGTTTGCACTGGAAGCTCAATGCAGCACACTCGTGCAAAACAAGCCCGTGGTCAGTGTTGTGATGGCTTTTGGTGTGGGTCAATTGAATGGGTCCAGGGTTATTAAACTTAATTAAAAGTGTAAAGTAAAAAGAAAATTAACAAATGTATTTGCCAAGGCAACATTTCTTGTTTTAGTCTAACTTGATGTACTAAAATAACTAATACCAAAACTGAAAAAGTAATTAAAACTATATAGGCATATTTAAAAAAAAAATAAAAAAAATAATAAAACTGGCAAAAACTTTAAAATTAAAGCGGAAGTAATAAAAAGGCAACATTTCTTGTTTTAGTCTAACTTGATGTACTAAAATAACTAATACCAAAACTGAAAAAGTAATTAAAACTATATAGGCATATTTAAAAAAAAAATAATAATAATAATAATAAAACTGGCAAAAACTTTAAAATTAAAGCGGAAGTAATAAAACCACTCAAAATGCACTCAAATAGTGTCTTGATGCTAAAATAACTCTAGATGGAATCATTAGTAAAACCAAATGCACAATAATGTGTATATTGTTTTTCAGAGATTTACTGGTATTTTGTTGGTGAACACAGAACCAAGATTGTTATTGTAGCTGATAATAAAAATATCATTAAACCCATAAACATTTTCATTGCTTGCAATAAAATATTCTAAAAGACCATACATTTATTTTGCCAAACTAAGACTAGAACTGAAAAATGAATGTACTATATTGAGAGAAACTAAACAAAATTGGTTAACTAAATTACAAACCGTTTAAAATTAAAACAGAAAATATAAAAATAGTTAATCCAAAACTACAAATGTGACTCTGGAGCACAATACATTGTATGGGTCACAATTATACATTTCTCTTTTATGCCAAAAATCATTAGGATATTAAGTAAAGATCATGTTCCATGAAGATATTTTGTAAATTTCCTACCGTAAATATATCAAAACTTAATTTTTGATTAGTAATATGCATTGCTAAGAACTTCATTTGAACAACTTTAAAGATGATTTTCTCAATA
>NW_015552636.1:304890-305247 GCF_001515605.1 Sinocyclocheilus anshuiensis | reverse complement strand
TGAACACAGAACCAAGATTGTTATTGTAGCTGATAATAAAAATATCATTAAACCCATAAACATTTTCATTGCTTGCAATAAAATATTCTAAAAGACCATACATTTATTTTGCCAAACTAAGACTAGAACTGAAAAATGAATGTACTATATTGAGAGAAACTAAACAAAATTGGCTAACTAAATTACAAACCGTTTAAAATTAAAATTAAAACAGAAAATATAAAAATAGTTAATCCAAAACTACAAATGTGACTCTGGAGCACAATACATTGTATGGGTCACAATTATACATTTCTCTTTTATGCCAAAAATCATTAGGATATTAAGTAAAGATCATGTTCCATGAAGATATTTTGT
>NW_015552636.1:294316-304852 GCF_001515605.1 Sinocyclocheilus anshuiensis | reverse complement strand
TCAATATTTAGATTTTTTTGCACCCTCAGATTCCAGATTTTCAAATAGTTGTATCTCAGCCAAATGTTGTCCTATCCTAACAAACCATACATCAATGGAAAGCTTATTTATTCAGCTTATATATAAATCTCAATTTAAAAATATTGACCCTTATGACTGGTTTTGTGCTCCAGGGTCACAAATAGTATCCCAGTGATGCTAAAATAACACCAAACAGTAGTAAACGCAGTTGCTTTGGAGTGTGTTGTGGTGCACATTGGGTTTCAGAGATCACTAGGACTCTTTGTAGGTGAACACTGCAGTTTATATGTGTAGCTCATTCCAGTTAATTAGTGGTCATGCTCAACCGAGCGTTTTCAGATGAGTTCAGGTTAGTGCAGCAGTGTTTAAGGGAGTTTTCCTCTGCTGCAGTTTCTATACCTAGATTTTTAAACCAGCGTTTAGTAAAATTCTCTTCTTTTTTCTCCAGCAGGCGATGTGTTTTCTGGCATGGATTGGATGACGGAGAAGTTAGACCTGAATGACTTTGACCTGGATTCTCTCATCGGATCATGTGATTCAGACGAGTCTCCCGGTTCTCCAGAAGAGCTGCTGGCCTGTCTGGACACCGAGATGGATCTGGATCTGGATTCACTTCCGTTCGGCTCAACAGAGCTGGACCTGGCTCTGCCTCCACTGACCCTCGACCTTCAGGAGCCAGAAGAGGTCAAGTCTGAGCCTCCGGATCCCAGCTTCACACTGGAGTCCGCCGAAATCATGCTGACTCCATCCCACATCGTGCTGCTGCTGACTCCCAAAGAAGAGGCGAGCGGCGCCGATCCATCCGACAGCGACAGTGGGATCTTGGATCCCGAACCCTCGCCGAAGCCCACGGGCTCCTCCAGAACCAAACCCTACTCCAGACCCGAGCCGGATGCTGTGAAAGCCGTGCCCGGTGCTCCTAAAGTGGTGGAGAAGAAACTGAAGAAGATGGAGCAGAACAAAACGGCCGCGACGCGCTACCGGCAGAAGAAACGCACCGAGCAGGAGACGCTGAGCTCCGAGTGCGCCGAGCTGGAGACGAGAAACCGCCAGCTCCAGGAGAAAGCCGAGTCCATCAGCCGAGAGATCCGGTATCTGAAGGATCTCATGGAGGAGGTTCGGGCTTCCAAACACCGCAGGCGCAAAGCCCAGGATGCTGTCAGCTCTGGTTAGGGTTAGATGCTTCCCCTGCTGTTTCTGATCTAAACTCATGCATTCTCTCACATTCCCTCGAGTCGTTTATCGTCCAGAAAGGGGCTCATCATCAGTCAGAGTTGTTACACTGAATCTAGTGCTTGTAAATAGGCTTCACTTGTGCAGTTTAAACTGGCTAAACATGCTAGATCTGTCACGGTGTAGTGTGTTGGCTGTATGCTGTTTTCTATTAAAGACGCCAGCAAAATCATGTCTTGTGTGGGCTGCTTTCTTTTTTGTTTTTTTTGGTAAAGTACTCAAAACATATATTGTAATAAAGGAAAAAAACACATTTGATGACTACTACGCCCCCAAAACCTCCCTCTTCCCCAACCCAACACACCTCAGGACTAAAGATATCTAAAGTAAACCACATAAATACCAAACGAGTATAAAGATTGGCAGTAATAACTGAAAGAGTAATGATAATACCTGCGGGCTGGATATGTTTGTTTTTTTACTAGAAACACTTGAGATTTTCTCAAACATCTTTAGTCTATTAGACATAACTAGGGTTGCAAAGGGGTGGAAAGTTTCCGGAAACTTCCAAAAAAATACTGGAATGTTTCCCAAATTTACTGGAAATTTTCCACCTGTTTGCAACCCTAGACAATACGTAGGTAAATTAGAGTGCGTTCATGTACCTAATGTGTGTGGTTCATGAAACAGACCTGTAATGTGGCTATAGGTGCACTGTGCATTAGAATGCATGTGAAAAGCGTGCATGAGCTGATATTAAAATGCATCTGGTCAAATTTAAAGAAATGCAGCAGTAGTTTTAACTAGTACTCCATATGTGATTATGAACAGTTATTGGCCCAAGGTTCTCTGATTGATCTGTGACATCTAGGTTTTTATAATAATGCTAAAATCAGACTCGGCTCATGTTGTTATGCTTGATTTTGTCCTTTATGTTCAAACGGTCACGATGTCCTGGTTCACACTGACCTGCTGTTTGTTTTTACAGAGTTGGTCAAACTTCATGATTATATGTGGGCTGTTTCTCAATCCCCTTTACTGAAGAATATGATTTTCAGAGGAATTGACTTCAAATATGTTTTCTGTAAAGATCAATTATGTATGAGAATATCTGAACGGTGGTTGATCTATGTTCGCTGTCATCGTGAAGGAGACGCTCATTTCCCTCAGATTCTCAGAATTTGACTGGACGGACGAGAACAGACTTTACCTGTAAACAAAACAACCTGCTCATGTTTTTAATTTCAAAGCAAATGTGGGAGTTTTCCTGACTGCATCCAAGCAAGCAAGCACGTTTATTTATATAGCACTTTTCCAAAGAAGTTGATGCAGTTCAAAGTGCTTTACAAACAAAAAGGAATTTTGAAGGAAAAAAAAAGAAATCCATCATGACCTGCAGTTTGAGCAGAATGGCCATAATTATTATGAAGTAGCCAACGGGTCTATTTTCTAAAGAAAACAATTTTTGGATTACATGTGGGCTGTTTCTCAATCCCCTTTACTGAAGAATATGATTTTCAGAGGAATTGACTTCAAATATGTTTTCTGTAAAGATCAATTATGTATGAGAATATCTGAACGGTGGTTGATCTATGTTCGCTGTCATCGTGAAGGAGACGCTCATTTCCCTCAGATTCTCAGAATTTGACTGGACGGACGAGAACAGACTTTACCTGTAAACAAAACAACCTGCTCATGTTTTTAATTTCAAAGCAAATGTGGGAGTTTTCCTGACTGCATCCAAGCAAGCAAGCACGTTTATTTATATAGCACTTTTCCAAAGAAGTTGATGCAGTTAAAGTGCTTTACAAACAAAAAAGAATTTTGAAGGAAAAAAAAAGAAATCCATCATGACCTGCAGTTTGATCAGAATGGCCATAATTATTATGAAGTAGCCAACGGGTCTATTTTCTAAAAGAAAACAATTTTTGAATTTACATATTACCTTAAAATATGACTCAAATATGTTTTTCTAAACTCAAACTCTTTGGGATCCCTGAAAATTTTTCTAATCAGGTGTTCAAATGAGGTGAAGCATAAAAACAACTTCCAAGCTCAGGAGAAGAGAAATGATCAGTATAAAACCGATAAAGCTTTACATTTAGTCCTTTAGCAGACACTAAATGTGGATGTTGAAAAGCTTAATTGCTCAATCTAAATTAAAATTTCTCTCTTCTCTTACATGATATTTGCATGCAGATTTAATAGATTATATGGAACATTTGCGATTTTTTGTGACATCTAAATATTTGAAATGTAACACATTTGTCACATCGCAGGACCATTGAAGTGAATATCTAGTTTAAAAGGTATTTATTTATTATTTATCTCTAAACCTTTTCACCTAAATATCTGCATGTGAGTTTGAGGAGAGCTGTGCTGCTGTTGAGGAACAGGAGTGTGTTTCGTCTGGACCGCAGGGTTTCTCACGGCTCTGAGCTGAACCCAGTCTGTTCCTGTAACACATGCAGTGAAGGACACAACACACACACACACACATTTGTCAAAGCAATCGCTCCAGCTCGCCCACAGTGAGGTCTTCATGATGAACCTCAGGGTTTCTAACCAAGAGTCTGATGCTTTTCATATTCAGAGAAGGACAGAATCTGATCCGACTGCTCAGTTCATTGGGTTAATATGACATTAGCTTTGTTAAGAGATTGTGTGTGTGTGTGTGTGTGTGTGTGTGTGTAGGGCCGTTTCTAGCCAATTTGACGCCCTAGGCGAAATCCCTATTGCCCCCCCCCCAATTATATATGTATATATATATATATGTATATACAGTATATGTATATGCATACATATGTATATTCTTTTCAGACACCAGTTGATTGTCAAATTCAAATTGGTTGTCATAGTAGCGACACTAATTTAATCTCTAGTAGCTAAGACATTGCACATAATTTACACATAAATCAATTTTATTACATTTGGATTTGGATGCATGTTTAGATATTATCAATGGCTCCTTTTTTGTCTTTATCTGTTTTTTGTTAAAAAAAATGTTTTGTTGTTTCTTGAAACATTGATTTAAAGTGTCAGTTATTGCATTATTATTTAGGTCAAACCCTTTGTTACCCCAAACTACATATAAAAGCTTGATCAGTGGCATAAAAGTAACCAATGCAGCTACTTAATCCTTTGCTACTCATTAAGGTGTGAACTTCGCCTTTAAATAACGTGACGCTCTGCCCGTGAGTGTGTGTGTGTGTGTGTGTGTGTGTGAGTGTGTGTGTGTTTGTGTGAGTGTGTGTGTGTGTGTGTGAGAGTGAGTGTGTGTGTGAGTCCTGTTCATGGATTATCTGTTAAACTCACTGATCTGCTCAATCAGCTCAGGCTTCATCTGAGACAGAAAATAACTCTTGGAGAAGAGTTTCACATCTCAATTTAAAGCTAAAATTAGTTTGTTAAAGTGACATTTCACACATTTTGCAACAAGCTGACTTACTCTGATATGAATAAGCCATATATGTATGCTGCACTATTTTTGTATTGCACTATGAAACTAATTAGTAAGTGCTCTGACAATGTGATTGTAGCATTAGTCAAGCCAGTAAAGCACATTTCAGCTGAAGACTGATTCAGTGCAGTGTGGTTTAGAGCGGATCAGACCGGTTCAGTCAAACAGCAGGAACTCAGTCACCTACTCACTGTTAATAACAATAACTCACGCACATAATCGCTGCATGCTTGTGAACAGATATGCGTTTGCCAGCAAAAGATCAAACTATTTCAATGACTGAATTAAGTTGTTTTATTATTGTCATTTCCAACTCTGCTGTTAAAACAACACTACAGAATACAGAGCTATGATACAGCAATCACCCGCTTTATCTCTGGTTCTTTGCACTGGAGGACGCTAAATAGATTTTATTTTTAAAAGAGAGGAAGGGTCTCTGGACTTTACCTGAACACCTGAGCATTGGCGCCATCTGCTGCTCGAGATTAAACTCACAGCGCAGTTCCGCTTCCGGATTCATCTGATGCTGAGCAGAAGAACAGAGCTCGTCATGCGGAAGTCCGGCGAGTTATGAACAGGGTTTGAGTTTATGATATTTCTCTGAAGCTCTGCAGGTGTAATGAGAGTCAGTCCGCGGCGGGTTCTGAACTGCGCTGTGTGCTCTCTCATACTCGGAGGTGTTTTAGGAAGGTAACGTTACAGAAATAACGTACTGGAGAGCATTTCTACTCTGCGTGTTTAGAACTGTGTGTTGAACAGCATGCTATTATGATGCAATGTTTGAGCAAACTGATACATTGTATTTTTCAGGATTCACAGATGAACAGAGAGTTCAAAAGAACCGCATTTATTTGAAACAATCTTCTGTAACATTATAAACGTCTGTACTGTCACTTTGTTCAATTTAATGCGTAAAAGTATTCATTTGTTTTCTTTTATATCTTACTCCTAAATTTTGTAAACTTTTAAGTATCACAGTTTATTCAATATAAACTATATAAATTTTGTGCAGCACAACTGTGTTCAACATTGATAATAATCAGAAATGTTTCTTGAGCAGCAAATCAGCATATTAGAATGATTTCTGAAGATCATGTGACACTGAAGACTGGAGTAATGATGCTGAAAATACAGCTGCGCATCACAGAAATACATTACAGTTTAACAGAGATTCACACAGAAAACAGCTGTTTTAAATTGTAATAATATTTCAAATTTTTTACTGTATTTTTGATCAAATAAATGCAGCTCTGATGAGCAGGAGATACTTCTTTAAAAGATTTATAAAAATATCACCGACCCCAAAGGTTTGAACGCCAGTGTACTGAAGTGTACTAGTTGGAGCAGAAGTGATCTTCTGTCATGATTTACTCGCTTTATCTTGTTCCAAACCTGTCGGACTGTCTTTATTCTGTGGATGCCAAAAGAAGACATTTCAACACATTTCAAGTGTTTCTTTGTCAATACAATGAAAGTCAACAGGGTTCAGTTGTTGTTTTGAAACCTGTTGATTTTTAACAGTATAAGATGATGGAATTTAATTTTTTTTGTGAGCTATTTCTTTAACCCTTTAACCGTCACCCCCATTCATGAATTAATACATTTTGTAATATGATTTTGAAGAAATAGAAGGGGGCAGTGGGGAAAATATCTATTTAGGAGTCTTAGACCTTTCCAATGATAAATGTGACCCTGCAGCACAAAAGCAGTGTTAAGTCGCTGGGGTATATTTGTAGCAATAGCCAACAATACATTGTATGGGTCAAAATTATACATTTTTCTTTTATGCCAAAAATCATTAGGATATTAAGTAAAGATCATGTTCCATGAAGATATTTTGTAAATTTCCTACTGTAAATATATCATTTTGATTAGTAATATGCATTGCTAAGAACTTCATTTGAACAACTTTAAAGATGATTTTCTCAATATTTAGATTTTTTTGCACCCTCAGATTCCAGATTTTCAAATAGTTGTATCTCAGCCAAATATTGTCCTATCCTAACAAACCATACATTAATGGAAAGATTATTTATTCATTATGATGTATAAATCTCAATTTCGAAAAATTTACCCTTATGACTGGTTTTGTGGTCCAGGGTCACATATAGTTTGTCATGATTAGATTAGGATTTATTTGTAATACAGAGAAGCAAATTTAGGTGTCCCTCTGAGGCGACGGGTGACAGTTAAGAGGTTTAATATCCGCCTCCTCCTTCCTTTCACTCCCAGAATGTCGTCGTCATTGGTGTCTGGGCTCCCGGACCGGACTGTGATCTGGGAGACGTCAGAGCTGTCGGCGCATCTGCACTCCTCCCCGTGGACTCCAGGGGTCGCTGTCGTCACCCAGAAGAACTTCGGCGGCACCGCCAGCCTCTTCCACTTACCTGAGGATGCATTTCTGCATCTGCTCCTGGGCGCAAGATCCGTCGCGCACCAGCTGTGTGAGAGTCTGGCGGTGCAGCGCTGCGCTTTGGTCTATACTCCACACAAACGGGCCGGAGCCGAGCTCCACGTGGTGCCGCTCCACGGCCTGCAGGCGGATTGGAAACCTCACCTCGCTGCGCAGGAGGATTTCCAGGCGTACGATCCCGGATACGTCAGCTCCAAGAGCGGGCCGCGCTGGACGGATGAGGATCTAGACGCCATCAGGAGCCAAATCTGGGCTCAGCTGCCAAACCCGAACGCGGCGCCCAACTACACCTTTCTGGGCGATCCGTCCGACCCCGGGCTGTTCCCACGCATCGTGCGTGGAGAAGAGAAGCAGTGGAGAGTTTGGGAAGATGAAGAGCATGTGGCCTTCCTCACGCCGTTCCCCAACACACCCGGACTGACCGTTCTGGTCCCTCGGAAGCCCCTCTCCAGTGACATCTTCCGGCTGGAGGAGGGCGACTATCGGCGGCTGGCGCTGGCCACTCGGAAGGTGTCCGGGCTTCTGGAGGCGGGGCTTGGTGCCTGGGGGGTGGGGCTTATTTTTGAGGGCTTTGAGATTGATTACGCTCATGCTAAGCTGATTCCGCTCATCTCTTCGCCTGATGAAGCGGAGACGAGCCTCAGCTGTCCGGCTCCGGAGTTCTTTGACCGCTATCCGGGTTTCGTGACGTCCGTCAGCGGTCCGCCAGCCAGCAGGGAGAGTCTCCACGAGATTTGTGCCAGAGTTACCCCGCGCTAACTAGGGTTGCAAAAAGTAAATTTTGGAAACTTTACAGTAATTTTGGAAAGTTTCCAGGATTTTTTATTTTTTTTAATCTTCTGGGAATTTTTGGAAAGTTTCCGGAAATATTCCACCCCTTTTCAACCCTAGCGCTAACAGCTTTCTGTCGATTTAATCAGCAATGTTTATAGGAATGGCAGAAATAACTAGTGTTTGACTGATATATTGCCAAGGCCGATATATCGGCCGATATTTGACATTTTTCAAATATCGGCATCAGCCGAAGTGTTCGAGACGGGACTTTTATTTTGTCAGCACCTGATCTCACACACTGCAAACAATGATTTCCTTCTTTAGTATGTTTGTCTTGTTTTCTAGTAGAAATATCTACAAATTCTGGAATTAAGATATGTTTACTTAACAAGTAAAATGACTTATTTTGTCTTGTTTTCTGAAAATATTATCCACATTTTGTTAGTTTTTGCTTCAAACAAGTAAAAACATCTGCCAATGGGGTAAAGCAAATAATCTTGTTTAGCCTTTGAATTAAGATTATTTTTCTTACCCCCTTGGCAGATATTTTTGATTGTTCAGGTCAGACAAAGGAATTAAAAAGTATACACACAAAAAAATGACATTATTCGAAAAAAAAATAAAAATTCCCAATGCACACAAACTTCCCAGATTACTGAGTGCGCTGTTGGTTACAGTGCTCACTTCCTTTTTATTTATATAGATTTTAAAACATTTCTTTATTTGTGAAAAATCCTGTAATAGGATTACAGAATCAAGTAGTTGTCATCTAAAGTATAAGTATGTTTATTTTACACACTTATCATTTTAAAATTATTTCAAATTTCTTAAATATTAATTAGAATAAATAAATATGATACATATCGGCTTTATATCGGCCACCCTGTTCTCTAAGATATCGGCATCGGCTGTCAAATATCGGTTGACCACTAGAAATATCTGTATACACATTTGTGAAAATGATTGATTTTTAAGGAGATCTTAGCCGTTCCTCAATACCAAGCACACAAAGTTTGGACGTCCAGTAATTCTACAAATGGAACAGCACTGGAGGTGTATTTACAATAAAATTAAATATGATGGCAAACACCACTGCCTCTTTTCATTTAAACATATTAATAGCCACAAAATGTATTTTAGGCACACGTAAATATTTTGATTGCCTTCACTGAATGTATACTTAAAACAAAATATAAAACACAACACTCTTTTCATTTTCAGAAGTGAAGAACAGGTGAACACAGACATGCAAGTATGTTAAATATGGAGTTCCTTTATGTATCACACATTAGCTAATATTCATATTTCTTGTCCTAATGTGACCATCTCTAGCAGTCAGAGATCAATGACAACACAAGCTTACATGAGCTTCTACTGTAAATGTTTTTCGTGTTAATTAATCTCGTAGCATCATCTACAAGCTCGTACCATCTGCGCCATCTCAGTCCGTTCTTAATTAATCCCCAGGCATTTTAATTAACGTCTTAATTGGTGACTCGTTAATGTTCTTAATTATGCATCTGGAAAGCTGGTATCTAATCTGTGAGAAGTAAAAGAATCAGGTTATCTGACACAAACACAACAGTGAGGAGAAGAAAGTGAAGTTCAGATTTGTTCCCAGAGTCTGAAGATCAATCAGAAGAGAGTCACGAGGAGTTAAACGAGCAGCGGAGAAACAGGCAAACAGGAGACGTCTGGGGAAACATGACACAGAAAACACAACAACCGGCACAGTTTCACAAAGTCAACATGCTGATGACGAGCGCTTCGTTAAATCAGTGCTTCTCTACTGGTTTTGATCAAATCAGCATTTCAAATAAGAGCAGTACTCCAACCATAAACCCAGCATCATGCAACACGGCGCTACAATTGACATATTAAACATTGAAATGTATTAATATTGTAATAAGTAGACCCTGCAAAGGCTCAGTAAGATGAAAAATTATTTACATGACTTTAACCAAATTGAAGTGTTTCTCTGCAGCAGACAGTTCAGAGTGAGTGAACGTTATGCATTTTTTGAGTGTGTAGTTTTGTTCATGGTTTGAGGATGAGAGCATCACACACCCCGTCCAAGTTGATCCATATGTCTAATTTGACTTTTACCCCTATAAAGAGAAATCTTACTGTTGTAGGATGAATTTGTGCCAAAATACTGTAGAGTTTGATGGACACACAACCTTTGACATCATCAGTAGCTATGGATATGGAAGGTGTTTTCTCTTTTCTTTATTTGGTTGATGAGTCTATTTTATTGTAAAAATGTTTAGTTTTGTTTACTTTTTTGCACTTAACATTGTGTTTTTCCCTCTTTCAGTGACCAATCACGACAGACCTGAGACACGCCAGTTGAGAACCACAGAAAGATACAATGACAACCCAAAGGTCTACAATCACACACACAAAATCAGACAGTTTTTCATTTCAGACGCTCACGCTGATGGGTTTCTTGGAGGGACTCTGCAGGCATTGACAGAACGTGGAGCGCTCCATCTTAGAGATGTAGAGCGAAGGCTCGATGGTGCAGCTCAGGTCCATGATGGAGAAGACGCCGAGAAGAACCTTACAATGCAGCTTCATGAACGAGAAGGTGGAAGCAAATGGCAGCAGAGCCACAGGAGGCAGATAGCTCCCAACGATGATGCCGAGGACGATAATCACCATTTTAAAGGCCTTCTTCTTCACCGGGTTCATG
>NW_015552636.1:291070-294199 GCF_001515605.1 Sinocyclocheilus anshuiensis | reverse complement strand
CCAGATGATGGAGAGGTTGCAGAACACCATGATGAAGAAGGCCGAGAGGATGACTCCGCTGAAGACCTCGTTCACGCTCATGACGCCAAAATAGGCATCGAGGATGGAAAGGTTAAAAATGAAGATGTCTGACGTCGAGCCTTCGCTCTTCTTCCTCAGAATCTGCCACAACACGAGGGCGTTCATTGGGAATCCTGCAACCAGGTTCAATACTTTCACTCCAAAGTAGAAGATGAACCAATGAGGAGCTTCCGCACACACTTCATACTGGTACCACAGCGGACGACGCCACCCAGAGACGCTGGAGTTCAGACTCAGAGCCGAGGTGTTTGACATGATGATGAAATGAGCTGCGGACGAGAATAACTGTTATCAACATGAACTCGAGATCTACTCGAGATACTTCATCACCAGAATGATGACCAAGCCATATCTGACAATGATTTCAAGAGTTTGTCTCTGAGAACCTCATATAATCAGGTTAAAGGGGTCATGAGGATTGCAGCTGTCTTTGATCTTTTGACATACTGTATAAGAGGTCATTGTCCTTTAAAGACATGCTGTAAGTTACAGACCTCAGAAACTCCTCCTGAAACCCAGCTGACAAAACATCAGTTGCATCTCAATTCACCTTCTTATATTACAGGGTTTTTTTTGTGAAGGAAAAAGTACATACATATGAGCAAACTACCACGTCATAAAAATGCATCTTTAACCGCTTGGTTGCACGTCACCATACATCAAATTAAGTTAACTGAACAGTCAAGAGTTTAAGTTCATTTCATTTATTCTACTCAACAATTCTTTGATCTGCCAGTTGTGAGTCTTTCATGCAGAACCTGCTTGTGATTTTGCTTAATGATTAGTTTGCATCTGTCCTGCTCTTAATAAAAGTTCACAAAGTTGTTGCAGATGAAATATAACCCCTTTATAACCGTCTGTGTCATGTACATCACATACACTATATGGACAAAAGTATTGGGACCCCGCCCCCTTCTTTAGAACAGAAAAGGGCACATCCAAAACGGTAGCGACAAAGATGGAAACATAATTCATGTGTTTAAAAATTGTATTTTCATCTCTGTTGCAACAGTTTTGGAAGTGTCTAAAATGACTGTAGCCATAAGTCACAGGTATTTGGTGATGAGTTTTTGGCTCAAGGTCTGCATTTAAAGTCCAGTCCAGTTCTTCCACGCTGACTCAATCAATCATTTCTTTTTGAACCTTGCCTTATACACAGAGGCATTGTTGTGTTATAATAGACAAGGCTCCTGTCCAAACTGTTGCTATAAAATGAGAAGCACACAATTCCCTGGAATATCATTATATGCTCCAACATTCCGATTTGTACTCATGCAAATGACTAAAGTAGTCAAACCTGTTCATTAGAAGGATACTTTTGTCAGTATAGTGTACGTGTTTGTAGTTCTCTTTATTTGTGCTTGTAGTCGGCACATGATGGAGTGACATTAAGTGACTTTTCAAGCATGCATTTGCTACTTTCCTCATTATTAAACTGGAGAACATGTCAAAATGATGTAAGTTATGCAGAGACGGAAGATATGAGGACACAAGCAGGTATTTATGCTGTCTTCACATGCTGTCGGATTTATCGTAGTTATGAGTTTCCTATTCGGAAATTGGACATGAACGGCCTCTAGTTGTATTTACAGCTGAGAAACTTTGATACCTGAGTTTCTGAGTTGGGCGAGCCATAAACTTCAAATACGGTGGAGGAGAGAAACAGCAGCTTTGTAAAGTTAATCTACATTGCTTTCTCCTGCCATTACATTCATGTATATTTACATATATAAATAACCATTTAATGCATATTGTATGTATTGAACGCATTGAAAATAGCATTTATTTGACCGAAATGTAGGAATCGTCAGCAAGCATATCTAGATAGCGCTGTGAATGTTTATATGGTTACCAATGAATGTGACGCTACTTTTTGATGGATATTGACTAAATATCTTCTGATCTATACCTTTTGGCTTTAATAAGATTTCCCCGAGAAACAGGCAAGAATGAATAGGCTGGCTGTCCACCATGATTTCTGTTCTTTCCGACAACAAAGCTCTTGAACAACTTCAGAAGTAGGAAGTTTCTGATAGCTCTTGAAGGCAGTATTAGTCCTACACCGGCACTGTTCGTAAAGATCCTAAAGACCCCAACCCTCATCCAACACAACTGAACCAGCTAATGAACATCTTCAGGATCTTCATGTGTGGTGTAACATTTGTATCATTGGAGAAGTGTTTAATGCACTGGAGCAGAACACATCCCTGACCTGCTGCAGTGCAACACTGTTACCTTGTGGGCTGCTAATGCCACGAGTTTAACCTGCACTGACGCCTAAATTATAAGTAAATACAGAGTTGTTGTTTTTTTTTGTTGAAAGATGAAGCAGTGCAAACTCTTGCACAGCAGTCACATCACAAACCATAAGCGATTTTATAGTGCTTTGACTGCAAATCTATATCTGTATAATCTGCATAAGGATCATACACAATGTTACAGCTGGAAAGATGCAAGCTTTGTTTCGAGATGCGGTATAATCCAGTCAGTCTAGTGACAAGTAGCATCCAAACGGCATTTGAAATCTCAACGAAATATAGTAATGTGTAAACAATATGATATATGCATTAAATCCAGCAGAAACTCAACTTTTGGACAATTTGTGACAACTTCTTGTCAATCCCACAGTTACCCGCCCATAGGAATGAACAGACTATATTTCTGCTAAAATCTCAGTGCTACCTTAACTTCTGGTATGTATTCTCCCATAGAAACTGTGGTAGTAGCAAACTCTTCTGTCATATTTCTAATTACAACTAATTGTATTCAGAAGTCGCGTTTTTTCATCTGAAACGTGCTGCGATTTATATTCCAAAGCCACTCATATAATGCAGAAACACCCAAGCAAACAAAACGCGCGCAACGCGTGCAGGTATTTGTACTGGTGCAGATTCACTTTCGCCAGAAAGTCGTGTATGCCTCAGGTTGAAAATAAATGATGTTTATAGTGAATGCCCCTATGAATGGTTTTATTTTTACGATTTAGTTTTAATCCAAATGATGCGTGTGCTAAGTGAGTGAACATCAAAGATCACACAACAGAAATGC
>NW_015552636.1:290021-290239 GCF_001515605.1 Sinocyclocheilus anshuiensis | reverse complement strand
CTCCTAACTGTCCTAACTGTGATATTTTCAGAAATAGAAGTCGCGTTTTTTCATCTGAAACGTGCTGCGACAAAGCCACTAAAGCCACTCATATAATGCAGAAACACTCAAGCAAGCAAAACACGCGCAACGTGTGCAAGTATTTGTTTATAGTGAATGCCCCTATAAATGGTCTTATTTTTACGATTTAGTTTTAATCCAAATGATGCATGCAGCGT
>NW_015552636.1:289818-289971 GCF_001515605.1 Sinocyclocheilus anshuiensis | reverse complement strand
ATGCCCCTATAAATGGTCTTATTTTTACGATTTAGTTTTAATCCAAATGATGCGTGTGCTAAGTGAGTGAACATCACACAACACACAACAGAAGTGCGCGCTCTCTCTACCATTAAGTAACTTGTGCATTGTTTTACTTACTTACGTATCCGA
>NW_015552636.1:289178-289779 GCF_001515605.1 Sinocyclocheilus anshuiensis | reverse complement strand
CGTTAATACTGAATGTTTAACATTATATTCATTGCATACATATACTTTGTAGTAGACATCCTTAACTCCTTTCTGCTGTCTGTTGTTCTGTTGTCGGTGTTTCTTTGTCTGAATATGGCGCTGATCGCATGCTGTGTGGTATCGGCGTTTGGTATCGGGGCATTTTAACGAGTACGAGTACAAGTACAGGAGCTCAGTATCGGGCGCGATACCGGTGCATCCCTAATTACAATATGTGACCCTGGAGCACAAAACCAGTCTTAAAGCAGCACTGTGTAACTTATCTCGCTCTAGCGGTTAATAAACAGAACTGCACACATCCCGCGGAAGAACATTCCGACCGGATCTACTTCTCTAAGTGTATGTCTCTGGCGATTCACGCAGGTGTGTGTTAATCCGCAGCGGTGACCAGCCTACAATAGTCCGAATATAAGCACTTATTAGAAGTGTACCGGAGTGATTCGGAATAAGACAAAAACACGGTTTGGAAGATGAACTCATGATGTACTCGCTCATTATATACATTTAGCAAATTTTGAACGCATGCAGAAAAAGTTACATAGTGCTGCTTTAATAATTAAACAGTCAAAAACACCAGTAT
>NW_015552636.1:284411-288222 GCF_001515605.1 Sinocyclocheilus anshuiensis | reverse complement strand
GAAAATCATCTTTAAAGTTGTCCAAATTAAGTTCTTAGCAATGCATATTACTAATCAAAAATTAAGTTTTGATATATTTACGGTAGGAAATTTACCAAATATCTTCATGGAGCATGATCTTTACTTAATATCCTAATGATTTTTGGTGTAAAAGAAAAATCAATAATTTTGACCCATACAGACTTAAGACTGCTTTTGTGCTGCAGGGTCACATATAGTATATTATGTATGTTAACTATAGTAAACCTAACATTTTAGTGTAACATATGATATATTTGTGCAGTTGTGGGAGAATCGTGCATTAAAACTGCAGCAGTTACTCGCATGCATTGATATTTTCCCTTCGCAGAGATGTTAGCCAATCATTAGAGCAGCTGCTGACAAACTCTTAAACTGTGTTTCTGCTCAGAATGAGGGTTGAAAATCATAGTTTTGCAAATATATGACTGTTTTATTTTACATGCATATTCATATATTAAGGCATGTCATGACCCCTTTAAATGATTACCAATATGACCAATTATTCATATTTCTCAGATAACTCACCCACTGCTCGCTCAATACAGAGGCGTCCTGCTTCCATCCTCACAATATCTCTGCCAGAGTCTGTCTTAGACCAGTCTCTAGTTTAGTGTCTCTCCCGCGGGACACAGAGCTGGGACGCTCGGACACAACCAACTGTGGCGGTTCTTTTGGGTCAACAAATACAACTTGTCTTTTATTGGCTGAAGAAAAGAAAAAGTTCCACAATCAAAGTTTCGTGATGTAACTGCAGGCTGCGAGTAAACAGCTGATGCAAGGAACAAATGAGTAAATCTACTGTAACATCTTGCAAACACACATTTCTGGCTCTCAGCCACAGACGAGCTTTACAATAGAAGAGCCCTCGACGGTCACATCATGCATTTCATCTGCACGTTTATCCAAAGTGACTTTGCATTGTTTTTGTATTATATTTACCAATTTTATGTTTAAATAAATAATGCATTCATCCAGAAAACTGAGCATCTAGCTCTCAGAGGCACCTGAATTAGTTTTGATGACACGGAAACATTTCGTTAGAAGAAATAAGCATATACAAAATTATAGAAATTAATACTTTTATTTAACAAGGACATTCATAATGTTACAAAAGATTTCTATTCTGTTTTCAACAAAATAATAATAATAATAATACATGTTTCTTGAGCAGCAAATCAGCATATTAGAATGATTTCTGAAGATCATGTGACACTGAAGACTGGAGTAATGATGCTGAAAATACAGCTGCGCATCACAGAAATAAATTACAGTTTTAAATATATTCAAATAGAAAACTTTACTGTTTTTTTGATCAAATATTTGAGTAAAAACATTACTTTTGACTGGTCGTGTATCTGTTAATATTTTATTTGAAATGTGAATCATTGATTCCGCTCACTCCTAAACTATGAGCAATCCAGAACAGAACTCGTGAAGTGTGCGCTCGAGTTGGTGTCGTGGCGTCATGTGGCCGCCAGATGTCGCGCAAACGCCACAGACGCGCCTCGGCTTCATTTTCCACTGGAACAAATCCAGCAGGAACAAACTGTACCGCATATGAATCACACAATAGATAAACATACGCGCTCTGATCATCTCCTCATATCGACAGATCCGTAGATTTCCAGCACATGCGCTAAGAAGTCGCGTCTGTTTTTCTCCAAACGTTTTTTTTTTTCATCCGGAACGTTCATTATTGACTCGTCACATGTTGACGCTTCCCGGTCGCAGCACTGCGGGTTTATGCAAAGAAAACGCGGAGATTATAAAAGACGCAATCTTGCGTTCGGTTCTTAAACGCTAAAAGCGCTTCGTGCTCAACCGGGGAAAACGGGAAACCGCAGCCAGAATAAAGCAACGAGAGCGCGAGGAAACCGGAGAGAGAGAAAGAGAGAGAGAGAGAGAGGGAGGGAGAGAGAGAGAGAGAGGGAGGGAGAGAGAGAGAGAGAGAGAGAGAGACAGAAAGAGGGAGAGGGAGAGGAAAGGAAAGGAAAGGAAAGGCAAGGCAGCAGCTCCACGCCACTCCTTTGTTTTAGGAAATCGCTTGAATCGCTCGAAGGACTGGAATGATGCATCGCGTTTCTCTCGCGTTTTCCCGCGACGCCTGTTTTTAAAGGCGAACTTGACCATTTTGCGTTTAATTTGGTGGAAAAGCGTTTGAGGTCCGACACCTACAGACGCATTAAGCGTTTCCTCCGCGTTCGCCCTCCATGCGTTTAGACTCGTTTTTCTCCAGCGTTTCGCGTTCCACGTCGCGGGCTCCTCTCATCTGCCGAAGCGTTCCGAAGCTCCAGGCCCGAGGTACTCGCTACTCTTCAAAGGCCTTTAATGCGGCACTCGCGCGACACATTGTAACGGGTTTCCACGCGTCAGATGAGCGTCGGTTCTGATCCATAAAGCGCCGCCGATCCTCTGCCAGAACATCTCGCCTGCGCTGTTCGCTCTTCATACGCAGCGTCTGCGGCCCTCTTCAATGTTAATGTCGACCGACGTCGCATCTGTAATGCTGCCCGTGAGCCACGGGATCCTGGAACACGACAGAGATCTGGACTCCGGTTCGGCGGCGGTTCGGGGGATGAAGCGCGGGGACCCGGAGCCGGAGGGAGCCGCGGCGGCGGGGGATTCGGTCGGAGCTGAATGCAAACGAGCGCGGATGGACGGAACCGGAGAGACCGGACAGGTAAGCGTTAAAACCACCATTCAGTGCGTTTGTGTTTCTGCAAGAATAGATGCTGTGTGCTTCTCAGATCTGGCCCGTTACATGAGACACAAACAAACAGCGATGACGCTCATACATGGGTTTCTCTCTCTCTCTCTCTCTCTCTCAATGCTGGTATGATCGAATCATGGAGGTGATTCTCCAGCGCTGCTCTCATCCGAGGCCTGCAGTCTCTCCATCTCTCCATCCTGCGGTACTTTTCCATCCTCCTCCATGAGCACTTCTGCTCCTCTGTGTATGTAGACAGACGTGACTTCATCTCTCATTTCAGCATTTTATCCATCTCTCTCTCTCTCTCTCTCTCTCTCTCCCTCTCTCTCTCTTTCCGTTCATTCTCCGGTAAGTGATCTAAAGTGCTGCATGGACCCTAATGGCTCATTTTCACAGGCTAATGGCTCACGGTTTCTCTAAACTGCACCATGACAGTATAAGGCCGAGCAAGTGTGTGTGTGTGTGTGTGTGTGTGTGTGTGTGTGTGTGTGTGTGGGGGGAGCTTGTTGGTGTAGCCCAAAAAAGGTATTGATCCTGCTCCGAGAGCGAGTCTGGAAATACGCCTGCAGCAGAGACTGGGATGGAGTGGGGGCTGCAGGAACCAAACCGTTTGGTAACAAGAGACACGCACTTATGAAAAGCAGGACATGGAGGAAATTAAAGGAATGAGACGTTGATTTAAAGTGTGTGTAAACACACCAGTCCATCATCCATCATCCAGCCTGTTTAACACACATTTACAGTGTCTGAGATATGAAGCGGCGAAGCGGCACAAACCTCGGAGAACAGTGATTTCCAGGTTTTCCAGGAGTGTTTGTAGGTCAGTTCATGCAATGGTTTTTTGTGAGTGCAGATTTGTGAAAAATGACATTGGTCTAAATCTGTAGGAATTCAATGAGTTGCCTGTGATATTAAAATCACATCGGCCTCTCACACACACATGCGAGCGCCGTCAGAAGAGGATTTGCTGTATCACTGACAGTAAAGAGGCTTTTTGTTGTGCTAAAGAGATCTACACTTGTTTCAGAGTGGCATTAGTCTCTGATCTCCCATTTATCCTGACGTGGGCTGCTGGGGGGG
>NW_015552636.1:275797-283659 GCF_001515605.1 Sinocyclocheilus anshuiensis | reverse complement strand
GGGGTGGGGGGGGGGGGGGGGGTAATACACACACACACACATGCGCTCTGATTGGAGATTTACAGATAAGCCTTTGCATTTTTACCTCATGCTCTGAGCCGCGTGCGTGTATTGAATATGCTCAGATGTTGTCGGGTCGCTCACGATCCGCTCTGCTGTTGTAGCGTGCTCTACTTACCCCACGTCTCCAGTAATTACCCTTATGGGATTGCACACATGTGTTACCATGGCAACTTTGAACTTTGACCCCACGAGCAGAGCAGTAAAATCAGGGTGTGGTGGTGATGGTTATTGCGATAGACAATAGAGCGAGTGCACAAGGCTCAGCTGGTATAGAGTCAAGAAAGTGTTTTTTTTTTAAGTTTGCCTCAAAGTAAAGTCCACATGAAATCAAAATTATTGCAGTTTACTTCGTGCACGTTGCTAGTCATGTGGTGAACAAATAATCTGTGCAGGGTAATGGAAAAAAGTTTGTCTTGGTAATCTTTAATCAAAATCTGAAAATTTGCTTCCGCTCTGGAATGGCGTTTTTTCTGACGTCAGCTTGATGGTGTGGGCGGAGTACCCCTAGCCACGCCCCTCTAACCGCGAGAGAGGAGGCGCACTAAAATAAACCCCGCCCTCTATTCAATATTCAGTTTCAGTTGGAAATACGTCACGATACTGAAAGAAAGTAGAAGCTACTTCCAGATCACGCGAGAGTAGGAATCGCGGTTCAGTGTTATGTCTGTCCGTCAACGCTACTGGCGTAAAATTATTTCTGGTTTTATTTTGATGTGGTCAGTGACTGAATGCTTACGCAAGTATACAAGTGCAGCATTAAAGGGTTAGTTCACCCAAAAATGAAAATTAGCCCATAAATTACTCACCCTCAACACACAAGACACTTTATTTTTATGGATGGACGCTTTTTATTTAACTTCTTTTGGACTGATGCATGCAACTAAACTAAACTAAACTAAGTAATTTATGGGCTAATTTAAATTTTTGGGTGAACTAACCCTTTAATGTGCTCTGTTTTCGGTTCTCTAGAAAGGGATAGAGTTTCCTTCAGGTGTCTGTCGTTAAATTTAATGTTGTTAATCAAATAGCTAGATATGTAAAGGTCAAGAAAACGGGCTGTAGAAGACATTCCCCCTGCTTTAGTGCAGTGTTTTCCAGTGTGCTTGAGTTGAGTTTGTTCCCTTTTTAGAGTGCTTGCTTTTTAGTGACCTTTTTTTTTTTGAGTGTGTTGAGCAATGTGTTTTTCATTTTCTTAGTCTTTTTTTTTTTTTTTTTTAGTACCTCATTGAGTGAGTCACACACTCACATACACACACACACACACACACACTCACACACACACAGGAAGTATAAACTGCAGACATACAGTCAGACGCATGGCACAAACAGACACATGAAGTAGCCGAGAGCTTTGAAACACTCGTTCACAAATCATCTCGTCTTTCCGTCCTTCACTGAGCTCCTCCTCCTTCAGCTGCACCATCTGTTCACTTTCTTGTCCTTCTCTTGCCTGATCACTCCATTCTGCTGTTCTCCTTTCACTGGAAGTTACAGGTCAGTAAGTTTGAGGGAATCATAGTTTCTACTCTCAGAAGATCTGCGAGTTCTTCCAGTGAGACGTGGCTCAGTAAAGTGTGTGTGTGTGTGTGTGTGTGTGTGTGTGTGTTGGCAGCGAGCGGCTCAGTCCTTAAGGAAATGAGGCACATGACGGGGTGGTGGAGGGCTTCTCTGTGACTCATTGTCTCTCTCGGCTCTAGTCGTCTGTTTCACACACATGGACTCCAGATGTTTCTGTCTTCATTCTCTGGACGGCCTTTAGATCTGAGCTGATCCTCAAATATCAGCAGAAAAAACATACTCAGACTTTGAAAGCAGAATCTGGGCTGAATCTCAAGAACACATCCAGCTCGTATTTCAGCCCAAAACCCAGAGAGAGAAGCTGTATTTTGAACAACGTAAATCATTTCAGACCATGAACACTTTTTCCATTGTGACATTGTTTTTCATTTGTGTGATGCAAAAAAAAATGGATAAAACATCTGCTAAATTAATAAATGTGATTTAATCATTTGTACAGATTTTAACTTGAAAATCTTTGGATTTATTACTGTAATGCGCAGTGTGGGGATTTTTTTGCATTACAGCAATCCGAGTCGCCATTAAGAGCAAAGCAGAAAAGGCTCTGGAGTATTACAGTAATGAGAATTTTGAAAGCGGGGGGGGGGGGGGGGGGGGGGGGGGGGGGGGGGGGGGGGGGGGGGGGGGGGGGGGGGGGGGGGGGGGGGGGAGAAAATCACCACGGTCCTATAAATAGGCTAGCACACTATGATTTGTTTCTTCTTTCGGTTGTTGCAGTGCATTGTGGTCCGGCCGTGTTTTCATGAGATTGGCTGTGCAAGCATCAAGCATCAGCACTGCAGATGATTCCAGTGTGCTTCTGTCTGTGGCGGCGCAGTGCGCACTGATAAGTGTTCCCTCAGGGGACTGTACTGTAGGAGGGACATTAGTTCCAGCTGGGATCTGCACGGAGCTCAAAGAGCGTGTTTATCAAGAGAAGATGAAAAGAGACGCAGCAGCAGAGCAGAAATAACCCGTGATTCTCTTCAGAACCATCCTAAACTCCATTACTCTCCTGACATCAGAGCGGTCTCCACTCGCCGGCTGGTTTCTCCTATCATGTGTTGTGCAAGCGTCCAGATCGGCTCGTCTCATCTGCTATAAATATTAACTACGGCGGATCTTTTGGACTCTAATAAGTAACCGTTAAAGTCCTGTAGTAAAATCACAGCGGTACGGAGTCGTCTCCATTTGTCCCTCGTGTCGTGATTATCCTCTTGTTTTAATGTGTAAACAATAGCTGGGCTTGAACCCTGACAGAGCGGCGAGGCGCTAATCTCATTATACAGCACTACAGACCAATTAAACGTGCAGCCCAATTAGAGGCGGCGCTACAGATCTCTCAGACACAAACACTGAGAGACACGGATCACACGCATCCTTCATGTGAACGCAATCCCATAATGCACTGCTCTAAGCTTAGTGAACAGTAGGGTTGCAAAGGGGTGGAATATTTCCGGAAACTTTCCCAAAATTCCCGGAAGATTCCCAAAAAATCCTGGAATGTTTCTGAAATTTACCACCTTTTTGCAACCCTAGTGAAAATAAACAATTTTTAAAGCCAGAGGAATGTTGAATATGTTTAATTGTTAAATACTAAGAAGTTTCCATTAAAATAAACTGCATGTTTCCCATGTTCTTGTTTATTAGAGTTTTGTGTTCTGCCAACAGCAAACTATAGTCTTTATTCAGGTTAGAATAATGTAGGATTTACAGTCTTTACAATGACACGCACTGTAGAAAGGTCCTTGATTGTGTTATTTTCACAACTGGGGCTGCAACATACGATTATTTTGATAATTGATGAATCTAACGATTATCAAAGCAGTTAATTGACTAATCGTCAATTATTTCACAGATGAATCAATGGACTTTGATTTGATTATTCAGCTTTTGCAATATTGAGTTATGCATATTCTAATAAATAAATAAAGGTAATGACTTCAGCTTTTGGAAATCATGTCATTACAATTAATTTATACAAATAAATATATTTGGCACACAAAATGAGATGACAGATAAGATATTCACCATTTGATTAGCTATATGAAAACATTTTGTGAGTCATGAAGGTGAGACTAAACAATTTTATTCACAACATAATCTCTCTTAAAATACCTTTATAGGGTTATGATAACCAAAACAGTCCTGAGCTAGAACAAGTTTTGATCTCTGCAAACCCAAACTATCACTTTAATGAAATAATTTTTTTCCCACTAATAAAAAGATTTTATCATTATCTAGCTCCACACTGGAGAGCTGCTCTATAACTGAAAATAAAGTAGTAATTCTAACTGAAAGCGACACTGACTCTGGTTTTTCATGTTTAATGCTGTAAAGCTGCTTGATTTAAGGCTATCTATTGCATAAAGTACTGTATAAATAAACATGACGTGACTGGAGTACCGAACAAACATCCACATCTCTGTAATCAGATGCTTTCTGAACTGCTGCTTTCTCACTAGGGATGTAACGATTAACCGCGAGCCGGTTGAAAATAGATTCAAATATGTGACGATTCAAATCTGTTGAGATGCTAAACAAATCACGATTCAGTTAGGGGTAGGAGTTTATATGAATGCATGTCTGAGGGGAACTTACTGTCTTTAGAAAAGTTTATATGGTATTTTTTATTTTCATCTTGCCTCTGTATAATGCATATTAAAGTTCGTAAGTGCAGCGCTGCTTTGTTTACAGCGGTAACCAAGGAAACGCTTTAAGCGCCACCTGCTGGCAGAGAGTGAATCTGCATCTCATTCGGCTCTGCTGTTTCATGCTGATATCTTTTATGTATAGTTTCACAAAACTGAAGTCAAACCATTCTGTTTTTGCTTGAAATTTCGAAATTATACAACCTAATTTAGATTAAAAACTGCTCATGTTGCATGTATGCAGCATCTTTGTTTGGATCGTGATTAAAATGCAGTGGTTGCCTCTAATTTTAAATGTTAAGAGCACAGACAAAGCCTTTGTTTATATGAAGAGATTTATTTTATTTGTGTTACTTATTTATTTGATTTGGGGCTTGTTTTAAAATTCTATTTATTTTGTTATTTACATTTACATTAGCCTATATTTAAATTTTGTCATTTAGCAGACGCTTTTATCCAAAGCGAGGACAATAGAAGCAATCAAAACCAACAAAAGAGCAATAATATGCAAGTGCTATATTAGTATATTATTATAGTGTTATATTTCAATTTCACAAAGAAATGTGCAGCATTTTGTCCAAGCAATGATAAAAGGACACATTTAATTTATAATTAGTCTTAAATCTCATTTTGTTAAAAAATAATCATGAATCGAATCGTGAGTTGAGTGAATCGTTACATCCCTATTTCTCACCGCTGTCAGTTTTTGTTTATTTCGTTACTAAGTGGAAAGTGCGCAGCATATATTTACATCTTGATCCAAACGCCGCTCTGCTGTGTTTGCTCTGAAGCACCGTGTGTCGTCTTCTCTTGAATTGCATCCAGGAGGACTGAGACTAGGGTTGCAAAGGGGCGGAAAATTTCCGGAAACTTGCCAAAAATCCCTGAAATATTCCAAAAAAGTCCTGGAATGTTTCAGAAATTTACTGGAAATAAATGTTTCATCAGCTGAACATTCGGGATGTTGTTAAACAACAGTACAGTGCATTAAATGCGGCTTTACACTGACTGCCGTCTATTGGAATCAGTTATTATCAGTCTGATCAGACTGATCTTTCCCATGAGCAGTGCTGTGATGCTTTCGTATCGTCACGCATCCTCTGAGGTTAATTAGTGTCCAGTAATCAGACCGAGTGTGCTGGTTCTCTTAGGTGGAGCTGGTTTAAGCTCTTCGTCTCGTATCTCAGTCCAGTAATTGATGTCATTTTGAAGGGCTTTTGCCCGCAGGTTTAATTGGAGTCTTCATTATTCACAGATCTGGTGCTTAAATGTTCTCAATTGCGCAGTTGATGATGAATCTAAAGGTGAGAGCGAATCTTCACGCGTGTGTCACACAGATGACCGTCCGTCTCTCTCTGATGGTCATTACAGGAGGTCAACAGTCAGTCGATCGCTCTGAAACACAGAATCAGCTCTTTCTGCAGATCAGACTCGTCACAAACCTCAGTGATTCGCTCTGTTATTCACAAGCTGCAGTTCCTCAGTCACAAATAATGAAAACGTCGTATATTATATAATATATTTCTGCATTTCTGGTTAACTGGGCTTGAGTGTTTCTATCACAGGCCGGTTAGGAGATCCTTCAGCAGTGATGCTGGTTTTCACTGATACGCTTTCGGTCGGTCAGCTGAAGGTTGTGCATTCACCTAAATAAGTGGCAAGAAGCGTGGGATACATGTACACATAATAAATTACATGAAATCCATCCGGAAATTTCAAACTGATCTTTAATCTCTTTTAAAACTGGATTTGATCAAGTGGTGTTTAGCAGATGTCATACAAGACTGAAGACCCTACTCGATGCATGTTCTGCCAGATTCCCCTTTCTGGCAAACATATTTTATTGGACTGTCCCGCTTTTAATATATGTAGAAAACTCTTTTATGAAGTGAACTCGCTTATAGAGGTATTTAGTATAATTTTGCCCAAAAAAGTTTTAGAATTTTTATCATATGTTAATGTAAAAAATCTTGTGTAGTGTATTGTGTGTGTGTTTGTTTGCTGGTTGTTATTGTATTTGTTATACTTGTAATTTTTGAATTCATGTGTGTGTGTGTGTGAGAGAGTGTGTGTGTGTGTGTGTGTGGTGTAGTAGTTAATCTCACTCTTTATCTTCTTTTTCTCTCTGTAATCCCTCCATCCCTCTCTTTATCCATTTATCAGCAGCCGTTTGACTGTGAGCTTCACATCTGCTCTGTTTTCAGAGGTTTTGCACACAATTGAATGTCTGTAAATATCATTGTTATTGTAATATCATATCAGAAACTTAATATAGTCTCTTGTGATGCTTAAAAATACTCTTGTTCAGCTGAACATTATAGGATTTGAAGATTAAATTGAAGTGAATGGCATATTATGATGATGATATTTGGTGCTGAGAGCATGAAATTCCATTTGTTGTGATTTACATGTTTGAACTTGTTTAGGGAAACTTAGTTGAACTAACTAAAAATAAATTAGCAGTTTGATTATTTATAAACATAGTTTTTATGATTTCTAATCGGATGGAATAGAAGCTAAAAATCTTTGAAAATTAAAAAATCGGTGTGTTTGTCTTAAGAAAAAGTAGAGAGAGAGAGAGAGGGAGGGAACGAGTGAGTGATATGGGAGGAGAGAGAGAAGAGAGAGAGACGGCCGAGAGAGGGAGGAGACACACAGCCGGACGGACAGAGAGAGAGCAGGGGAATGAGAGGGAGATTTTGAATGTGTGACAGAGAGATCTGGAAGCTGGAAACGCTGCTGTCTGTCGCTGCTGTGTTCAATAGGATGATGGGAGTCTTTTACCCTCCTGTGGAGCCGGTGAGTTCTCAATCATTCATGTCGCTGCGTTTCCTGCCTGGAAACATCGAGCGTGATTCACTCGTGCACGCGCGTGTGTGTGTGTGTGTGTGTGAGCCCTTACATGAGTAAACTGCATTCTGCTAAATGCATAAATGTAATATTTGAAATGAAAGCATTTGCAGCTGCAGATGACGCCTTCAGTTAGTCTGTGAGTGTGTGTGTCTCTGTGAGTGTGTGTGTGTGTGTATGTGTGTCTCTGTGAGTGTGTGTGTCTCTGTGAGTGTGTGTGTGAGAGTGTGTGTGTGTGTGTGTCTCTGTGAGTGTGTGTGTGTGTGTGCGCGCGTGTGTGTTTCTGTGAGTGTGTGTGTGCGTGCGTGTCTCTGTGAGTGAGTGAGTGGTGTGTCTCTGTCTGTGTGTGTGTGTGCGCGTGTCTGTGTGTGTGAGTGTGTGTGTGTGTAAGAGAGAGAGTGTGTGTGTGTGTGTGTGTGTGTGTGAGTGTTGAGTGTGTGTGAGTGTGAGAGAGAGATGGAGGTGAGGAAAGTCTTGTGTGTTTCTCCAGCTGTCTGTCTTGACTGAAGGGGCCAGGTGCTCTTGAGCAGTTGTTCCTTCATCTGTCTGTCTGTCTCATTGTGTCTTCACATCTGTCTCACACACATGTGGCTTCAGTATTAATGTGCTGCAGCGATACAAATCAGTCTTTTATTAGTTAGAAGCTGTCTGTGGTATAGCCTGGGATCTGTCTCTCTCTCCGTCCCTCCCCCTCTCCTGCCGTTTCCCGAGGGCTCGAGCAGCTGTTATCTCGGTGTTTTC
>NW_015552636.1:270037-275540 GCF_001515605.1 Sinocyclocheilus anshuiensis | reverse complement strand
TGGGATGGGGGGGTGGAAGGGGTGAGAATGGAAATTGATTTTTAGAGGTGACACTCAGGGAGAATCTCGGGAGGAGAGCCAGAGCCGTGGACAGTGAAGCTCTGCGCTCCTGATGGAGGACAGCGGGAGTATGGCGGGAGTATGCTGAACCCCACCCAGCGTTTGCCCTGCAGCGAGGGAGAGACGCTTACCTGTCATCTCATGATCTCACACGCTCGCTTTAGAAACGGAGAGCAGCTGCCTTTGTTATGCATAGAAATATAGACCTATATTCCCCCTAAAACTCTTTTTGTTGACGTTAGAATATTGTTTTGGACATCTGATACACACACACGCACACATCTAAATGAGGACAGATGCGTGTTGTTTTTATATAAAGCTCACACAAAACCTAAAAGAACATGCAAAAACTGTAGCTCAGTAATAAACAAACAAGTAGATGCTAGATAATTTCTCCACCGATACTAATAGCTGATTATTCAGAATAAGGTCTGCCGATGCCGATAGTTTGCTTTTATTAAGGGAAATCAATTTGTGCTGTAAACTATACAGGGAAGCCTCTCATTTGTTACATTACTGTAATATTAGTAGGGCTGGAGGAAAAAAGCCTGTTTTCAGTTAATGAACGGAGCATTGTAGCGCACCTCCCATCCAATAGATTGCAATAAGCTTTGTGCTTCTGACCATTTTATTACCATATTCAAGCAATAAATATCGTTTTGGCGCTGTTTAATGTGTAGTGCCTCAGCACTGAGCGTCACCTCCACTTTAATACCAGTTACAGCATGAAATAAACATGAATGAACATCAGAAAGTATGTTAAAAGAAAGCGTACAACTTACCGAATTCCGTTTTTGTCTGATGTAATCGCTCAATCAGTGTTTCAACCGCGGAAATATGTCCGTATAGCTGCTTGTAAACAATACGTCACATTTATCTCAGAAAAAACATTTGGTGACCACAAACTCGTTAGTCATCTAGAAAAATTAACTCTAGAGAGAAGCATTTTGCTAAATATATGCACCATAAAACATATTCATTAATTTTTTACTGTTCTTCAATATTTAATTTATGTTTGAATAAATCAGGTTCCTGTGGCTCAGTGGTAGAGCATTGCGTTAGCAGCGCAGAAGGTTGTGGGTTCAATTCCCAGGGAACACACATACTGGTAAAAAAATGTATAGCCTGAATGCACTGTAAGTCGCTTTGGATAAAAGCGTCTGCTAAATGCATAAATAAAATAAATAAATCTGTCAAGTTTTTATGACCGACGCCATTTAAATGTTATATTTCAAAAAACAGATTAGAGTAAGAATATAATGATGAAATTGTAAAGTTAGTATTATAACTTTACAATAAAAACTTAATTGAGTGTGTTTGTATACAAATCAGTTACATTTGAACCTTAAAGCTGCAGTCTGTAAATTATTATTTTTTTTGGTTAAAAATGATCAGAAATCAATATTTGAGCAAGTACATAACCATCATTTTGTTGGCGGATTGCAATCCAGAAAGGATTAGATGTTTATGAAACACGTGACTGAAATTAAATTATATTCCAGTTTTAAATGTGCATCTGATTACAGATAGTGGGATTACACAAGTTTTGTATTTTAAAGAGAACCAGTTTGAAGGAAGAATAATTTGCTTTTTGGGTTAAAAATTCCTTAATATGAAATTCGAGTGGTATGACGATTAGAGATTAGACTGTACAGAAATTGAGATCTGCACACTATATACACATAGTCACACAATGCTGGTGTTGTTAACATTAACAATTTGAGAACAAAGTATAACAATAATAATAATTTGCACGGTTTGATGTGATATGAGCTAACCGATCGTTAGATTTAATCACCGTTGGTAGCGCGATTTATTGTAATGTTTTTTTCCTCAGTTGGTCAGAACAAAAGTGGCAGACTTGTTACTCATTCAGATGACAATATCTGGTGAAAATGTTTATTTGGGTCATATATTCCAAGACGTAGGCTAGAATCTGTGATTCTGAAGTACAGTATCCACACATACTCATCAAAACATTAGATTAATCCGCGCTCAAGCCGCGCCGCTGTACAACCCACGTAAAGAAGATAATTGCACAAATAACTGCAATTGCAGGTTTCAAACAGAGATGGCGACAAAGAGGCTAAAGTTACGGACTGCAGCTTTAAATATGAGAAAATTTGTTATGTATTGTACTTATAAATCTAAATAATCAATATGGAAGCCCTAAATATTAGAGGATAAAAGTAACAACATAGCCCAAACTATATTTATTTTCAGAAATAATAGCACACTAAAACTTACACATTGAAATGTTTCTATGCAACTCAATTGCACATTAGGTATTTTTTATTTTTATTCAAACATATATTTAATTAACAGCTCCTCTCTAGTGTTTAATATACTTTTCCTGAAGTCAATGCAATGTAAGTATCATATTGATCACAAGCTCTTTTATTTGCTGTGTTTCCGCGGTTGAAACACTGATTGTGTGATTATATGAGACATGATATATTTCGGTGAGCTGTACTGCACCTTCTAATGTTCATTCATGTTTATGACGTGTTATATTTCATGTTTATGTTTCATTCGTGTTTGATGCACTCAGCGCTGAACTGAGATGCTGCTGCGAACCGTCACGGCACATTTAAGTGCATCAAAACAGCATTTATTTGAATTTTTAAAAGCCTTCCTATCGGGCGTAACAAAGCACAAAGCTCTTTGTGATTATTAGATGGGAGGCACATTACAAATAATGTTTGGTGAAGTGAAAATCATGACCTGCATCACAGTGAGATACTGCTTCAGTAGTGTTTAACCCAGAATATTTAATTAAAGAAATCAAACACTCGTCAGATCCACATGTGATGCCATTAATGACATCAACACAAGCGGTTCATGCCGAGGAGATGAAACGCAACAGAGGAGCTCCGGAGTCGTTTAATGAGTTTGTGTGTGTAGAGGAAAGGAGTAGTGCTCTATCCAAACTACATCAGCTAGTTTCCGTAGGTCGCACATGTGCTGAGGGTGGAGTGTGTGAGAGACAAACATTCACACTCACTCGTGTGTGTTTGTCTCAAACACCAGCGTTTGCAGGCTTTTATCTGGGCCGTTTTGGACCCACAACCCTTTGGACCCATGCTGGGCGCTGCTGGACTCTGATTGGTCGGGGAGGAAGGAACGGACACGCCCTCTGACGAGGATACAGCTGACCAATCAGAGCGTCTGTGGGTGGGTCAGGCGTGTGTGTCAGGATCTGTGAGAGCTGAGAGTAATGCAGGAGGGTTTCGTCACTCTTTCACATGCTCCAATTCTGCAGTTGGCCAAGCATAAACACATTTAAAGTCCTTTTTAGGGTTGCAAAAAGGTGGAAAATTTCCAGTAAATTTCGGAAACGTTCCGGAAATTTTGGAAACTTTCCAGGTTTTTTGGAATATTCCAGTGATTTTTTTTTTTTTTTTGGAAAGTTTCCGGAAATTTTCCACCCCTTTGCAACCCTAGTTCTTTTAAAGAAGGTCCGTTCACTCAAAGTTTTAGTTGACAATAACAACACTGGCAGGTCTGAAGAGGGGTACAAATCTCCTAAACTGTTGGGCAGGATCATGTTCCAGCAATAAAATCTAACAAAAGCCATAAAAGTGCATCTTTGGCTCAAATCAGTTAAAAAAACAACATAAAAACACTGCACTACAGCTGTTGTGTTGTTTCTACTAACACACATCATGGTTCTGTATGCAATGCCTCGCTGAAGCGTTCTGATCTAATGACTCTGATGTCTAGTAAAAAAATCATATTTAAAATACATTCATTTCATACTAAGTATAGTTAAAATCTATTAACATATTAACTGACAGATAACTCGAGACTTACTGATATAAAAAGTATTGGCATACTACTTGTGCACAATACCCATATCTTAATATTAAGTCTAAAATGTGTCACTTTTGATGAGAATTGTATGATCTTTGAATAATATTGGTCTTTAAATGCAAAATATTTAAAGTGTGCTTGCAATAGTTCCACTTTAGCTCAATCAGATATACTAAGCATATCTTTAATTAAACAATTAAAGTGCATTAAGCACAAAATTAGCAGACTTGAAGTATACCAGTTTAGTATACCAAAACTACAATTGCAGGGCGTTTCATTAAGTGCATAAATATGAAAATGTATTTGTAGTATACTTGGCTTGAAATAAATTGCAAACACTTGGCTTGATGTTTGCAAAGCTGATTCATAATGATTTGGCACAGTAATAATTGGGGACACAGAAATGAAAGTATTGAGACGCTGTAAATGAGTGTTACTGCTGCTGGATTCTGAAATGTCGCTCGTTAATGTTCCTTGAGGTTGACGAGGAGATCTCGGAGCTATAAATACCAGGCCGTGTCTCTCTCTCTCTCTCTGTTCTTTTCCCGCTGCCATGTAGGGAAGTGATGCTGGAGGAGGAATGCACACTTGCACACAGAACAATATTTCTATTACCATGGCTTGTGCGCATCAAGATTGAGTTCTCATGCGCATTAAAATCATTTCTATTAAACCAGCACTTAAACAGCTGCCTCCGGTATCTGTAACTTACTGTAGCCTATAAATTCATAATACTGATATCACCATCTGTTAGAATTAGATTAGTGTTACTGTACAGCAATAAATATAATTTTTAATTATGGTATTATATGTGCAGACTTTCTAGGACACACACACGTATTTAGAGAGATTATATGAACAGACTGATTAGCATGAAAATTGAGTGTTTACTATTGTCCTTTTGCATTATTGACACACTATTTTCCTATTTTGATACTGTAAAGTTGCTTTGACACGATCTATATTGTTAAAAGCGCTATATAAATAAAGGTGACTTGACTTGACATTTAGCACGGTCTGTGGTGGACTTTAATAAGTGTCAGGGCAAAAAAAATCAGTAACATAAATTTGACAAGAAGTTAATGTTAAGAGATTTAAAATGTAGAGAAAATATTGCTGTATTTCACGAAAGCGGTTCTAAACAAAGCCATGTTGTGCGTCTCTGCACACAGAATGAATTTAAATGCGTATGAACACATTGAATCAGTGATTCACTGACCCATTCATAAAAACAGCTTCTTACTGTGTTCCTGAATGAATCGGCTGTTTTGAATGAATCGATTGAATGAATGACTCAACCACTAGTCTACTAGTAGCCACCTAGGCTACTGGTCATTTTAGTCTCATTTTTAAAAGTATCATTCTATTTTATTCTATCATTTCATATTTCTGTGTTCTAAATTTTATATAATATCATAATATTATTCATACAATTTATAATTGCAAATTATAATTAATTATACTTGTCTCTTAAAAAAAATTACGCCTTTTCAGCATAGCCTATTTTATTTGAAGTGCATCCTATGTATTCTGATGCATGCATTAATGTCTCTGGGCATTTGTTATATCATCTCAATATGAGAATATAATTTTTTTTTTGTATAATATCTTGAGTGCATAATGGCACAAA
>NW_015552636.1:266365-270027 GCF_001515605.1 Sinocyclocheilus anshuiensis | reverse complement strand
AAAAAAAAAAAAAAAAAAAAAAAAAAAAAAGGCTATTTTCTTAATACAAAAAAATGTAATTTCTTTTTTTTTTCCAAAGTGAAATATAATTTCTGCACGTGTTTTTGTGGGATTCGCATGAATCAGTCGCTGCGGCAACACTGTTTGCATTAACGTGATGTTTAACCATCATCAGGATGGTGTTTGAAGCCGATCAGAAACTCGTCTGCTGTGCTGGTTTGTGTGTCGGAGGCCGTGCGCTGAATTATGCACGAGGCCTCATTAATATTGAACAGCTGCCTAAGTCCGCTTGTCACCAGAAAGAGAGAAATGTAATATCTCTGGCTTTTAGCGGCGTCATATGTGAGAGGAATGCATTACCGTCTCTCTCTCTCCATTCCAGTTGATTTCACTTTTCCTCTGTTCTCACTCTCATGGCGGTCGCTCTTTTAAGTGAGCTGTTTTTCTTGTCTTGGGCCGACCGGTCGATTAACCCTGGTCTCTCTGTCTGTCTCTGATCTGCAGGGTTCACAGGACACGATGGGAGCTTTGGAGGGCGTCATGGCTCCGTTCTCCTCCTTCCCTCCTCCTCCGCCTCCTCCTCCTCAGAACGGCCTGGCGCTGGAGTTTGGGGCCGGCAGCATTTACTCCGCAGGGGGCCAAACGGAGGCCCCGGCAGGAGCCAGCAGCACCTCCTCCTCTAACCCCAGCGCTCAAGTAAGTGCTAAAGCTCCTCAAGCAGATGGTGACGTCTGAGCGCTCACGCCGTTTGAGCAGCTGGAACAACAAACGTGTCGAACGACTTCCGGTCGCTCAGCTCCGCGGGAATCATCTCAAGACACTGTGATTTGTGTCTTCACTCTTTTGTGGAGGCGTAAGACCTGTCTCTAGGGCTGGGCGATTTTTATTTTATTTTATCAATTAATTCGAGTTTAATGTTTTGCCACAATTTAATTTTTTAGAAGTCGAGGAATCACGATATATCGACCAAACGTTAGAATTGGACACTATGACAGTGTGCCCATGATAACAGAACGATTAACCGCTCGCATGTGACGCACTCGTATCGCTAGACACCGTTCACACAGAATGTGCTTTTGTGATGATAAAGACGCAGCAGTGGAATAGGAAACATGCAAGAAGATGCGAGTGAACTTCTTTTAACTTGAGCGCAGTGTTTTTAGAAAGCTGTTTCATAAGAGACGAGCGCAACAGTCAAACATTCATGACTGCATAGAAAAACAATGGAAAAGCAGCGCAATCGAAGAAAAAACCTGTAACTGTCTGATATTTCATGTGTGCATCACGGTGACGGGCTTAAAGCTGCTGTTCATTGTTTTTACAGAACGTCTGTAGTTAATAATAGTCTACTGGTGTTATACCTTCAGTCATTCTGAAATTGAATTACCTTGATTTTTTTTAAAGCATTTTTCTTGTATTATTTCTGAACATATAATATGTGTAAGACAAGTTGTAGTTCATGGATCTTTTCTGCGAAGATATTTAACAAGTGATTTGTTGAACATATACTTCATGTGTGCTGCACTTGGAATAGAATTTTCTTTAACTAGCGGGTTAATAAAGAAAAAGCTACTTGAATCAAGTTGTAGTTACATTTTCAAGTTGAGTCGTTAAAAACAGTAAAAAAAATTGAGAATCAGTCAAACGTTCTGAAAAAAATCGAGATTTAAATTTTTTTGCCATATGTCCCAGCTCTAGCTACCTCTCTCTCTCTCTCTCTCTCTCGGTCTCTCAGCTGTCAGACAGATCTACTCAGGCTGAAGTTCAGTGTGTTTCTGTCGGCGCTGCGGGCAGCAACGAGTCCTCCGAGGCCAAAGGAACCCCGAAACGGCTCCACGTTTCCAACATCCCCTTCCGCTTCAGAGACCCAGACCTGCGGCAGATGTTCGGGGTACTACAGGCTTCATAGGCTTCATAGGCCTCAGGGTTTATTCCTCAGATGATTGTAGAAACGGTGACAAACAGTGACGTGTTTAAGGGCCAATTCTGCCCCCTGGTGACCGAGATTGTAACAACACCTTTAAGCGACTGTTGTAAATGCAGCTCTTCTGTAATGATCAGTTTGAAGGCATTACACATACAGCCATGGGTTTGTTTATGTTGAGCATTCTCTCTCTCTGTGTGTGTGTGTGTGTGTGTGTGTGTGTGTGTGTGTGTTTATTTTTTAGCAATTTGGAAAGATTCTGGATGTGGAGATCATTTTCAATGAGAGGGGCTCAAAGGTAAGAAACCGTTTTAAAATCATGCATTTGATTAAATGTTCTTGTTAGACTAAAGTAACAGTTCACCCCCAAAAAACATTGATCATGTAATGACTGTGATTCAGTGTGACAGCAGATGTTTAGCAGATCGCTCTGACCGATCGCTCTATGTATCGTTTGCGATAATGTCGTAACTGTTGTTTTAACGATGTGCGATTTGACATTATCGAGAATATCACACAAGTCAACAAAACACAGCTACAGAGCGCACGCATACATTACGTGATGAACTCTAGTAGGTTAGTATTCAACGATTTATGTTTAAATGATCAAAACGTTATTTATGCATTTGTAACTGCAGGTTAATTGCATTTGTGTGTAAATAAATCTAAATGCCATTTCAGATGCAGCCTTCGTGTTTCCTCTGCGCTGCAAAGATGAATTTCGTTGATGATGATTTCATTTGTTTGGTCACAGCCCAAATGTCTTATTATTCTAATCGACTGATTGAATGTAAGAATTTGACTCGAAAGATGATGCACAGAAAAAATGGCTTTGTAAATGTAAAAATGCCCATAAAAGGTAAAACTTATTGGAAAAGATTAATTTCTATCAGTGTGAACTGACCACCACACAGAATATATTGTGGGATCTTGACAAACTTTCTGGGAGAGTTTTGGGGTGAATTGTTCCTTTAAGCTGGATGTGTTCCGGAGGTCCGACGCTTCATGTGTGTTCCTCTCTGTCGTGGTCCAGGGCTTTGGTTTTGTGACGTTTGAGGCCAGTGCAGATGCAGAGAAAGCACGAGAGCGTCTCCACGGGACCATCGTGGAGGGACGGAAGATCGAGGTGAGTCTGTCTTTCTCCTTCTGATGTTCCCATTTCACTCCTTTACTGACCAAACATGTCCTGGAACTGCTTAAGATGCTCAGCTGTGTGTGTTGCATTATGGGAAGTGTGTGTGTGTGAGCTTAGCAATGCATGGTTGCATCTCTACTGCAGTCCACTTTAGATTCGGTGAGTTTTTCTCTGTTTCTCGGCTGTTTTTTGGATTGGTTGTTGTCTGGCTGAGTGTCGGTTATTAACAGCATGCGGTTATTTTCCCTTTTTTAAGTTCATGATCTGATTTGTACTGAGCATGCTCACAGTTAGCCAATCACGTGCGTGCATTTGATGCTGTTTCTGTTTCTTCTGGTTTGAATGGCTATTTTGTTTGTAAAACATTTGCTTGTATTCTTCCGATACACGAGGACTGACGATTCGGAATGCTTTCACAACTTTGGTGTTGTACCTTTATTACGGCATTCGTGTGCATTCTGTGAGAAAATGGCTCACTTTCAGATGCTTGTGTACTCGTTGTTTTTAGTGCATTTGTAGATTGTTCTGTGAATCTGGGAGATGAGAAGAAGCTTGTTGCTTGGTGTGTGAGAGAGTGTGTGTGAGAGTGTGTGTGTGTGTGTG
>NW_015552636.1:259043-265757 GCF_001515605.1 Sinocyclocheilus anshuiensis | reverse complement strand
GTGTGTGTGTGTGTGAGAGAGAGAGAGAGAGTGTGTGTGTGTGTGTGTGTGTGTGGTCGAGTGCTGCATGGAGTCACGTGTGTTCCCCTCATGAGACCCAGTGTGTTGCAGTGCTGGTTTCTGGGTGTTTTTATAGTTCTTGAACTCCTGCATGACTTCTGTTTGTCTCTCATAGACGGGGGAAATAGTTCCTTTTCATTTTTTAATCCTTCTTTTTTTGTTGTTACCAAAGGCTGTAATCCCAAGTGAAGTCACTTTTATTTCTAAATTAATCGGGACGTTTGTTTTAGGACCAAGTGTGTGGATCAGGGGTGTCAAACTCAGTTTAGGTCAAAGGCTAAATTGCACGAAACACTGAGTCCTGTGGGCCGAATGTTTTCTGTTTTTAATGACCGTCGTCCAGTGCTGTGTAACTGACCACTCGTGTTAGTAAAGCTGCGCTCGATCTGTGTCTACTAGTGTGATTATGAAAGAATACAGTAGTTCACATCCATCTCTCACATGGTAAGTATCTGTTTATTATGGGGATAATATACAGTCAGCTGGCCATTATTATAAAAGCCACTTCAGTGCCTGATCGTACTGTGCATTATCCCTTAATAAATCAGGTCTGCAGTGAAATAAAAGGCATTTATTCCATTCAGACTCCTTTTTAATTTAAGCAAACAACATTTTTAAATATAGTTTTTTGTAAATTGTATGACACTTATTTGTTCTTACCATGAAGATAGCATTAAAAAAATAATAAAAGGATACATTTCCTTTAGATAGCATAATTGCTAATTAGAAAATATAAATCAAAATTGAGGAGACGATGAATTTTTTTTTAAACCGTATCGATGTATTTGTCATCCAGATTAAATTTCAAACATGCACATTTTAGCTGCATGCAATTACTTGCGCGACACGACACGCAAGCGTCCATATGTTCAGCTTTATTAGCAGAAGAGGACTAGTTTTTTGAGTCTAGTGTGTCTGATGGAGTTTGGCACCCCTGGTGTAGATGCATGACGCCTGCACCGTTGCTCTGTAGCGCCCCCCGGTGTCCGTGGCTGTTTGTGCATGGGAGCGCAGCGGCGAAGCTTCGTTTGGGTTTGCATGAGTCTGATCGCTTCAGACCATCAGATTCATCAGAAAGCAGGAAAACCGGGTTTAATCTGGGCAGCAGCAGCAGCACTTTATAACCCAATCAGTTTCATTTAGATTCATTTGTTTGCTTTTTGAATGCCATTGTTTTCACTGTCAGATTCCCTTGATTTGAATAATTTGAAGAGAAGTTTAATTATTTGTCATGATATTATTATGTTGTATGTAATGACACCCTAATGTTTGTTTGTGTTTTCTGGAGAGCAGATCTGTGGAGAGAGCGATGCGCAGTCATCAAGCTCTTCACTCATGTCTCTCTCTCTCTCTCTCTCTCTCTCTGGCCAGTCTGTCTGTCCAGCTCTGCACTCTCACTGTGTTTCCTGTCTGTTGCATCACTTCCTGTCCCTGTGTCTATTTTGATTTTGCCTCTGATGTCACTGTCTAGGCCCCTCCCCTGAGTGATGTCATTAGCTCGGCATGTTAGCCTCACTAACTGCTCTCTTAGACATGATTCCACTCGCTTCTATTTTGGCCCGTAGCTTTGACTCAATCGCAGACTCGCTCTGTGCTGCATTTTCATTGTGTGTGTGTGTTTGAGTTCCTCTAATCATTCGTCCCTTTCTCCTCCTCCTCTGTGACACAGATGAATGCGGCTGCTCTTTAGCGCTCCTACAGACAGATTTGATCACCTGAAGATTTGTCTTGCTGTTGTTGTGTGAATGTCCCCTCTCTGACTTTGAGTTCCTCACCGGACGTTGCTTTGTTTTCCTCTCCTCTCCTCTCCTCTCTGGTTGTTCACTCATTCTCGGCATAGTTTTGTTGGGTTCTCTTGGGTTTGTTTTTCTCTTCTTGTTTATTTTCTCCTTTTCTTTTCTGTTCCCTTGACGATTTCTGTGTGTTGTTGTTGTTGTCAGTCTCCACGGTAACTGCTCGCGTGTCGTCACGCCGTTTCCTGGCTCATGGTAAGTTTGTGTATGTACAGCTTCATCCTGATCAATCCCACCAACTCAAACCCCTGAGATCTAAACTCAGCCCTCCCCAGCTTTACAAACTGTGGTCTTTCGCTCTTTTGCACTGATTAGCTTGTTATTTTCGGAGGGAACAGAGATGCGTTCGAGTCCTCGTTGTGAAGTTTGGCCGAGCGCATCCTCCGTCTGTTCGCGGCTAGCGCAGGCGCATCTCTCCCTGAGGTCTGTCCTGATATACTGTTCATCAGAGGCATGGGGAAGAGAGCTTTATGAAATCATCATCGTGTTAATATAGTCGCTAAGGACCACAGATTCTGACAGAAATGATATTCCCTCCCCAGCGCTCACCATTGCTCCTCCTTTCTCCATCGCTCTCATGATCATTAACACTTTCCCACGCACTGACCGTCACACTAAACCCTCCATCTCTCCTGTGGTTCTGATGAGCTCTCGTTAGGGCTGGGCGTTATGACCAGAGTCTCGCGTCACTCTATAACCGTATGTATTGTTTATAATACAGGTTATTTTGTTCTGGAAATTCAATGAGGTGTGTATTTTTTAATAAGCATGTGCCTTTTTTGACAAGCTGTGACTTTTCCTCTCTTTTCATTTGGAACTTCATGGACGCATACCAAAAGATCAGATCTTTGAACAGATGAATGAAGCAGAAGCCGCTTCACATGATGTGATCAGAACAGGGCCGGTTGCACCAGCTGTGCACAAGTTACTATGTATCCTAATTGCAACATAAAGTTACAACTTGCACGCTGCAAAATATTTTTTATAAAACGGAGAGTTCTGGTGCTTGATTCTGATTGGCTGAGCAGCGTTCGAAGCTGTTGTAAATGACTCTACAAAGTAACATACACCTTTGTTTACGTTTGTCTGTTGCTCGGCAACCACTTTGTAGCAACCACAACTGATTCTGAGGAGCTACATTGTTTGGTGGAAGAATACTGTTTTTATTAATATCATTACACTTTATTTGCTCCGTTTTATTTTGTGAAACCGTACTACGTATATGGAATAACCGTTTTATAAAAGCAATAAGCCCCGTGAAGCCGTGGTTTACAGTGAATTTATAACAGCTAACTCCGCTTCACGTCGTGCCTAACAACGGCCCTTAGCTGTTATAAATTCACTGTAAACCACGGCTTCACGGGGATTATTGCTTTATTGCGTTGTACACATAACCACTAAATATTTACAGTAGCATCTGGCAAGTAATAATTGGAATAAAATGGCAGATTGAATTGCATCAATAATCTTATATTTTACCTACAAACTTCAGTCCTTTAGATGTAAATGAGGATGTTGACATTAACACATGTACACTTTAAGAGAGAGAACATTATGGAGGGAAAAAAACGACTTTTTAGTGGCTCTTCAACACGAACCCAATCTAAACTATGCGCCTCCGTGTACATCCTCCATGTTCATGTCAAATCAAATGTATTTATTTATTTGTATTTGTATAGCGCTTTTCACAATGCTAATAGCTCCAAAGCAGCATTACAGAAAATCGTTATATGTTAATATCTTAATATCTTCATGCCATTATTCTTGCATTTGCATCAGATTAGAGTTGGGCGATAATGTATTTCACATTTTGCGTTGATATAAACAATCGAGCAGTTGAGATTCGCGATGTAGTATGTATCGCTGTACACAATAAATGTTTTTGCATCAGTGTTTTATTGCTCATTGATTTCAAATACATTTTCTGAATGTCATTTACATATTAAATAGCTATTGTTATTTAATGATTACTTGTCATTTCAGTGGAAACTAACAGGATGAACTGAAATTCACAGCATATTTCAACACAGCTTCTCACTTATGAAGATTGCCGTTGGATTATTGAACATAACGTCATTTTGTGACTGCTTTTTACACTGTATGCACTTTACAGAGAGCCTGCCGCCTACTAGCTACGTTCTGCCTTAAGAACTAAATTTAGCACAGAGTTACTAACTCTCTAGTAGTTACTTAACCTCTACTGTGGACTTTACTTTCCAGTTTTAGTAAGAACTTGAGAACAGCTGGTGCAACCCAACTCTGAACGCCTTCAGGATCAAGCGGAGCACCAGCAATGATCCGAACATCAGCGTGTGATCTCACTGATGCTCTTCAAATCCTGCATCCGTGTTCAAGATCTAGTGGAAGATCTTCCCAGAAGAGTGAAGCTGTTCTAGCAGAAGTGAGGTCAGATGCTGAGACTCTGCTTCAGTTCATCTCCGAGGGATTGGGACTGGGTCCACACGGTCCTCTAGATTAGACCCTCATTGTGTGCTTGCATTAAGTCATCATAGAACTTCATCACCAGGAGGTCATATAGTGTTAATTGGGCTCTTTTTGCTTTCCGAACAGCATCAAAGTTACACCGCACGAAAAGGTTTTCTGTTAGATTTGTTCGGATCCCACCGCAGTACGCTCTAGCGATTGGCACACTTCACACGGTCATAGCGCCCGGTCCTAACACGCATCTTTCATGTCATTTGTGATTGTTTTAATCACTCCATCATTGTCATCATCATGCTTCCTCCAGTTCAGGCCCAGATATCTGCTGATTATTGCACAGCCTATGAGCCAAAAACGCCCCTGAATACACACACGCACATCGAAATTGTTCCTCAGACGATATTTCTGCCCTTATATTCATGTGAGGATGAGCGACTCTAGCTTGTTTTGGACTGTGTGTGTGTGTGTGTGTGTGTGTCTGTGTGTGTGTGTGTGTGTTGGAGAGAACCGTGTTGATGCCTGCCGGTGTTTTCCGTCTTCATGATTTCATTTATTGTGACATGTAGCATATGCATCTCTCTCTCTTTCTCTCCCTCTCTTTCTCTCACCCATAAACTCCGTCACTCCTCACAAGGTCTGACAACAACCAATCACAGGCTTCCTTTCATTTGACGCTAAGAACAGCTCTAGATTGAATGCACCAGTGCTTTGTTTTCTGCGTCTCTGATCAGATGCTCGTTCTCTCTCTGATGAACAGGTCAACAACGCTACGGCTCGAGTGATGACCAATAAGAAGATGGTTAGCCCATATACTAACGGAGAAGGTCTCAGCACGCTGCCCTATGGTAAAACCAGCTTGCCAGTTTTCAGGTTTTGTTCAGTTGTTAGCGACGAGGCCAGGTGGGTAATCTGAGGCTCTTCTCTCTGTTTGGCTTCAGCGGGGTGGAAATTGAGTCATATGATGAACGCGATGTACGCACCGGAGCTCTACGCAGGTGAGACGCAAACGGATTTTCCACTTTCCTGTTAAAGTGCATCATTGCTCTGTGATGGGGAATGTTCTGAGATGATGTGCAGCGTAAACAACATTTTAAAGCCCGTTCACACCAATAACGACAACTATAACGAAACTTTATATGCGTCCGCACCAGTCAACGGTACGTCTGTTTATTCTAAATTTGCGTGCTGCAATTCAAAGTAACGAGAGACATGTAAACACCAAAGCACATGAGACAAGAGGAGCAGAGAGAATTTATTGCTCTGAGCTTCGCTTTTGAAGATAAACTCTTTTTTTAGTCATTATCAGTTTGTTGGTTTTACACGGCTTTAACCAGCAGATGTCCTCAGTAAGCTACATTTCAATGTAGTGAAATAAAGACATTATTATGCAAATGTTATTTTCACTGCAAACGAGGCAAAAAAATGTTGTCAAAACTAGCTCTGGACACTGAAGTAATTTGATGTTTGCTGTGTAGAGTTTCTCCGCTGTTTTAAATATGCTTAAATACTAATGAATCCTGACTAGCTGTCCTGTCAGTGTTTTATTTGTCATCAGCTGGAAAAAGTGTTCTGAAAGTAATCCCCACGATGTCGCTCTTCTATATCGTTGTAGTTGTCTACTGTTCTCTGCAACCATTTTTATAACTTCATGGTTACTGCTCTTGGTGTGAACGGGCCTTAAAGAATCAGCTCACTTTCCTGATAATTTACTCGTCCCCATGTCATCCAAGATGTTCATGGCTTTCTTCAGTAGAATTTTTTTTTTAGGTTTTTGAGGAAAACATTTCAGGATTTCTCTCCATATAGTGTACTTCTATTGTTCCCAATGGGTTCAAATTGCAGTTTCAATGCAGCTTCAAAGGGCTCTACACGATCCCAGCCGAGGCATAAGGGTCTTATCTAGTGAAACGATCGGTCATTTTCTTAAAAGAAAATTACAATTTATATGCATTTTAACTGCAAATGCTCATCTTGCACTAGCTCTGCGATTGTGTCACACGTGTGACGTAGGTGGAAGCACCGTCCCATTGTTTAAGATGAAATCAAATGCCCCCTAAAACAAATAAATAAAGGTAAAACAACGATGTTGGATGATTTTGAAGTTGGAGGAGAAAATCAGATGGAGTTCATTACTACTTCTGCCTACGACCTTTCCAACGTGATTACATTTACATTTACATTTACATTTAGCAGATGCTTTTATCCAAAGCGACTTACAAATGATGACAATAGAAGCAATCAAAACTAACAAAAGAGCAACAATATGTAAGTGCAAATGACAAGTCTCGGTTAGCCTAACGCAGTACACGTAGCAAGGTTTTATTTATATATATATATATATATATATATATACAGTATATATATACAGTATATATACAGTATATACACATACACACACACACACAAAGAAAAACAAGTA
>NW_015552636.1:256560-258164 GCF_001515605.1 Sinocyclocheilus anshuiensis | reverse complement strand
CAAGGAGTTGTGTTGCATGTTCTGAAAGAAAGGGCCTGATCTTCTTGATGTTGAATAAAGCAAATCTGCAGGACCGGGCAGTTTTAGCAATGTGGTCTGAGAAATTCAGCTTATCATCAATCACAACTCCAAGGTTTCTAGCTGTTTTTGAAGGAGTTATGGTTGATGAGCCTAACTGGATGGTGAAATCTTGATAAAGTGATGGGTTTGTTGAAACCACAAGCAGTTCTGTCTTAGCCAGGTTGAGTTGAAGGTGATGGTCTGTCATCCAACAAGAAATGTCTGTTAGACAAGCTGAGATGCGAGCAGCTATCGTCGGATCATTAGGATGGAATGAGAGGTAGAGTTGAGTGTCATCAGCATAGCAGTGATATGAAAAGCCATGTTTCTGAATGACAGAACCTAGTGATGCCATGTAGACAGAAGAGAAGTGGTCCAAGTACTGAGCCCTGAGGCACCCCAGTAGCTAGATGTTGCGACTTGGACACCTCACCTCTCTGCCATTTTCCAATAGGGTTGACAGGAGAATCTGGTGGTTCACCGTATCAAAAGCAGCAGAAAGAGCCAGCAAAATAAGTATAGAACATTTGGAAGCTGCTCTTGCAAGTCTTAGGGCTTCAACAACTGAAAGCAAGGCAGTCTCAGTCGAATGTCGAATTATGTAATGTGAACACAGTGCTAGTGCAAGACGAGCATTTGCAGTCAAAAAGTATATACATTTAAATTTCTTTTTTTAAGAAAATGACCGATTTGTTTCACTAGATAAGACCCTTATGCCTCGGCTGGGATCGTGTAGAGCTCTTTGAAGCTGCAATGAAACTGCAATTTGAACCCATTGGGAACAATAAAAGTCCACTATATGGAGAAAAATCCTGAAATGTGACCCTGGAGCACAAAAGCAGTCATAAGCAGCACAGGGGGTGAACTAACCCTTTAAGTAAAGATCATGTTCCATGAAGATATTTTGTAAATTTCCTACCGTAAATATATCAAAACTTAATTTTTGATTAGTAATATGCATTGCTAAGAACTTCATTTGGACAACTTTAAAGATGATTTTCTCAATATTTAGATTTTTTTTTTGCACCCTCAGATTCCAGATTTTCAAATAGTTGTATCTCGGCCAAATATTGTTCTATCCTAACAAATCATACATCAATGGAAAGCCTATTTATTCAGGTCAAACAATTTCAGTAAATTATCAGGAAATGTTGATTCTGGAAATAAACTGATCCATTAACGCGTACGAGTGTGATTCCTGAACAATTGTGTGACTGGCTGTAGTTCCAGGGTTTCCGTATCCCACTGCCGCATCCACCGCTGCCGCTGCAGCTGCCAGCTTCAGAGGAGCACATCACCTGCGGGGTCGAGCCCGGCCCGTCTACGGAGCGGTGCGCGCCGCGGTTCCTCAGCCAACCATACAGGCCTACCCAGGGTAACACACACTCTCACACACACACACACGCACACTCTCACACACACTCACGCACACACTCACGCGCACACGCACTCGCACACGCACTCACACACGCACACACACACTCACGTGCACACACACACACACTCACTCACACACACACACACTCACTCACACACTCACACAC
>NW_015552636.1:246232-256444 GCF_001515605.1 Sinocyclocheilus anshuiensis | reverse complement strand
GTGCACACACACACACACACACACACTCACACACACACACACACACACTCACTCACTCACACACACACTCATGCGCATACGCACTCACACACACGCACACACTCACGCGCGCACACACACACACACACACACACACACGCAGCAGATTTGAGTTCCTCTAGTGTTCTGCATGCTGCATGACCGTGTGCTGCTTCTGCTGTACTGCTCACAAAATGAGACCAGCTGATGTAAACATGCAATCAAATGACAAAAAAATGCCATTTTTGCCCAACTTGTCTCACTCAATTGGATCAAAGTGGCATTTTTTCCTGTTTTATGACCAAGTGCACTGCATGTGTGTGAATTAATGTTTTCACTTTCTCTTTTTCGTGGTCTTCATCTGTCCTGCCATCTTCTTTTGTTTTGTTCTTCCCTTCCATCACCACATGGTGGCGCCCTGTCCATTTTATTTTTTTCAATCTTATGTTTCTTGCTCCTCCATCTTTCTTTTCTTTTTGCTGTCATTTTGTTTTTCTGTCTCTCAGTGTGGTGTACCAGGATGGGTTTTATGGAGCTACAGAACTGTATGTAAGTATGACACTTCCTGTGTCTTGGTTTCACTTCCTCTCTTTCCTTCTCTCCTTCCGAGTGCTTTACCGTGTGAAAACTGTAGCCATGCAGAGCCGTTTCGTTCTGAAGAAGACATGCTTTAAAATCACTGCGCAGACACGAATCCTGTTCATTATGTTAGTGTGATGCAATAGAATCGGACGAATCACTTGATTTGGTTCTCATCAACAGATTCGGACGGCTCTGTGTGCGCGAGTGTGTGTGTGTGTGTGTCTCAGTGTGTGTGTGTGTGTGTGTGTGTGTCCAGGTTGACGATAGCTCTTTCTGTTTTCTCTGTAGAATAGTGTTTCAGGACACTCTGGTTAGTAGCAGAATGCCTCAGGTAGGCTCACAGACGGATAGTGTGCATCTCTCCTTCTGATTAATACACGTGTTTGATATTGATCGTGTGAGATTGCTGTCTCTGTTTCCCTACTAACTCACAGTAATCTGACAGGAGTGAGGGCTGGAAGGGGGAGAAAGAAAGAAATTCTGCTTGAACGCTGCACATTTCCTTTCTAAACGATTCCGAGCGCATGATAAATTTGGCAGCGGCATCAAACGTCCCAGCAGCGACTCGTACTAGGGAAAATACCCAAAAACAGCGTTAGCAGGGCTGGGCCGTACGACCACAAACCGCTCATTTTAGCTGTATATCGTGATTTAGTTCTGTTTTTCTTCAAGGGAATTCAATATAAAATGGTTTATATGATCACATGGCAGGTGCCTCGGATATTTTGATTGGATGAGCCACAGAGGAAAACACATCCATTGAATCATATGAATGTTGACGTTAAAACATTTCCAAGTGAGTTTTTCCTTGTCTCGTTTGTTTTTGCATTACTCCAGAAGTATAGCATTAAAAAAAAAAGATAGCTCAATCTCGAGCGCCGCGCCGCCCAGCCCTCAGCGGTAGATTATTTACACTTCTGAGACTGTAAATAATTGTCTGGCGCTGTTTTCAAGCGAATGACTTCCTGCAGGTCTTTTGTTGTGCATCGCTGATATTTGAGACCATAGTTTTAAGGACTCTGGATGTTTTGGGTTTGTCAGACTGGATCTGATTCTGTCCCCTTCCCAGAGTCCCTGTCTCTCTCTCTGCATGTTCATGTCCTTTTTTTCCCTGCTAACTCACCACTTCACCTGCCTCATTGCACCGGTGCTTATTTTAAGTGCATCTGTTGTTTTGTCTCTGTAGAGCGGCTATACCGCGTATCGCTACACCCAGCCGACGGCGGTAGCGAGTCCCACAACAGCGGCGGCAGCGGCATACAGCGACAGGTGAGCGAGAAACGGTCAATGCACACTCAGCGCAGCGTCTGTTTCCAGCCCTGTTCAACCTCTTTCACACATGGATGAGTATTTTCAGTCATAACCACATCTTGAACACTGGGGGCAGTCAAAATTGCTTGAAAACTAGATTTGAATTTTGCACTTAAATATTATCAATATTCTAATTATATTCTAATTTAAAATGCATAATTTCAGTTAGGGGTGAAAAAAAGCTTTTGGCTTCTCTCCTGAGGCCACAAGAGGGCGCATCGAGCAAAATATTACTAATGCACGATTATTCAAAGCAAAATAACACGAGTATCAGTGAAAAAAAGTGCATCATGTTTAAAATAATGTTTATAAACCAATTGAAGAGTTCAGATGCAAAAGCCTCTAAGTGAGCATTTTTATCAGGCTCTTATGTGTAGGTTCTGTAATTTCACTTTATGGTCAATGTACTTTTCTATGCAATTAAAGTGAAATAACTGAACATAAATATAGGAGTCTGATAAAATTGCTCACTGTTGAAGAAAATTTCAGATGGCACTTAGAGGCTTTTGCATCTGAACTCTTCAATTATAATTAAGTTGCTTAAACAACTATTAACAAAACCGCATTGTGTATGCATAGTTTAATACAAAGGGCCAAAAGTCAATCACACGGAGTACTTTTTTCATTTAAAAACATGAGATGCAGTGGGATGGGGAAAAAAAAAAACACCTGTTTTTTTATGTTTTGTTTGTTATGTTTGATTTTTTTTTTAAAGTTGAATTTACATAAATTTTACATGGCTTTCTCTCTTGTGCGAGACACGAGTGCAGCGGTGATAGATGTCCCTCTAGAAAATGTGATAAATATGTGTTCTGTGTGAACGGCTTGGTTTCAGTTTTGACGCAAACAAGATCTTCTCTGCATTGATGTTCTCTTTTTAAAAATAGTTATTTACATTTTAATTAGTGCTGTCAAATGATTAATCGCGATTAAAATAAATGTTTTTGTTTGCATATTTATATGCATATTTATTATTTATATTACATTACATTTACATGCATGTATATGTTTAAGAAAAATGTTACGTTTATATATTATTACATAATTTATATGAATATAAATGCATGTAAATATTTTCAAAATATATGCTGTATGTGTGTGTATTTATATGTACACAGTACACATATATTATGTAAACAAAAACTTTTATTTCGAATGCGATTAATCGCGATTAATCGCGATTAATCGTTTGACAGCACTAATTTTAATATTATATTATGCATTTATATTGTTTTACAAACAAATCTAAATGAACATGTATAAAATATATTTTTTGCCGAGAATTGATGCAGTGACACATTTTTGCGTCGTGATTACGTAATGATTAGGGTGACCATACGTGCCATTTTCCCAGGACGCGTCCTGGCCAGGATTTGTTTTGGCTTTGTTTTCCTGTTTTCATGCTTGCTGAAGGTAATGATCGAAAAGTAGTTTGACCAATAACATGCAAGCATTGTACATAATGGACCAATCATGGCGTGTGAGAAGGTGGGATCTACGGTCAAAGCGATGCAATTACGCATACATATGAAGTGTGTTCGACTTAAAAGCAGTGCGGCTCAGACCGATCAGTGTTTGACATCAAAGTACCTCGAGAGCGTTTCGAAAGCATAACCGTCTGTATGGTACTTTGATGTCATACACCGAACGGTCTGCACACGCAAACAAAGCCAAAACCTAGATATTTTAGGCAATATAGAAATCCTGGCCAGGACACGTCCTGGGAAAATGGCACGTATGGTCACCCTAGTAATGATGTCATCGCGCTGTGACGTCACAATGTCATTTACCAACAAATCAACCTTCCTTTAGCAACTTTCTCTGAAAATTAGTTGAGACAGATGGGCATTTCTGCTTCTCTCTGCTGCTAGCGGCCCTGATTCTTAGTTGTAGTCATTGTTTTCTCTGTGTTTTGCAGCTACGGTCGCATGTACACGGCAGATCCGTATGCGGCTGCGCTAGCGGCTTCTCCGGCAGCGGCGGCGGCGGCAGCAGCGTATGGAGTCGGCGCGATGGTAAGCCTCGTCTCCATCTCTCCGTCACGCTCTCAGATCCTCAAACGCTTTCTAACCAAACCTCTCTCTCGCAGGCCACTCTCTACAGAGGAGGATACAGCCGGTTCTCACCATATTAATACACTTCCAGATTCGCTGTCTCTCTGAAACTTCACCAACGGCTGCTGACCTCGGAGGGAAAAATCCAATCACGCTCTTGGACAAAAAAAAAAAAGAAAAAAAAAAAGCGAAGCACGTCTGTTATGAACGAACTTTGAATAAGGAATGCAACTATAAATCAATACATCGAAGAAGATGGATTTTTTTCGTTGTTTTTTTTTTTTAAAGGAAACCTGACAACGTCGGACACTAAATGGTAACAGATCTCTGACTGAGAAGCTCAAATCATTTCTTCCTTTGGCTGGTCTCTCTGCACATATGCATGCAGTAACGGCTCTAGACTGCCTCTAGTGGCCATTGAACTACATGTGCACAGAGCGTCAGGACTGCAGTGAACACATTTACGTCACCCTTCACTGTTTCACACTACAATAATTATCAATATTCTTTAAGAAATATAGACATTCGTCTGGACCGCTCTTATCTCCGTTTTAAGGATCATCTTGAAATTGGTGGATCCCATCAGCTCTGTAAGAGAGGACGATGCTATAATCCCAAATACAGCGGCGTGATGAGAGACTACCGTCATGGTCTTCCTCTCTCTGGAAAGATCATGGATGAAAGGCAACTCCAACAGCTGTTACAGATCACTGAAGTGTGACGCACTCCAATCACCCTCTTGGAAAAAAAAAAAAAAAAAAAGCGAAGCACGTCTGTTATGAACGAACTTTGAATAAGGAATGCAACTATAAATCAATACATCGAAGAAGATGGATTTTTTTCGTTGTTTTTTTTTTTTAAAGGAAACCTGACAACGTCGGACACTAAATGGTAACAGATCTCTGACTGAGAAGCTCAAATCATTTCTTCCTTTGGCTGGTCTCTCTGCACATATGCATGCAGTAACGGCTCTAGACTGCCTCTAGTGGCCATTGAACTACATGTGCACAGAGCGTCAGGACTGCAGTGAACACATTTACGTCACCCTTCACTGTTTCACACTACAATAATTATCAATATTCTTTAAGAAATATAGACATTCGTCTGGACCGCTCTTATCTCCGTTTTAAGGATCATCTTGAAATTGGTGGATCCCATCAGCTCTGTAAGAGAGGACGATGCTATAATCCCAAATACAGCGGCGTGATGAGAGACTACCGTCATGGTCTTCCTCTCTCTGGAAAGATCATGGATGAAAGGCAACTCCAACAGCTGTTACAGATCACTGAAGTGTGACGCACACCAACGGGACGATGTGTCATAATAACCCGTCTTGCTGAAAGCTTTGTTCTTTAAACAGTACCTCCGTTCAGACCAATTTCAAGAGGCGTACCTTTAAAATTAAATAGTCATTATATGCAAGTAAACTAGAATAGACATGAAATTTTACCAAACATTATCATTATTATTATTGATTATTATCGTCATTAGTTTCTCATGGTTGTGTGTGTTGGCTTTGATGAAGGGCAGGAAATCATACACAGAAATACGGCATAATGACTATAGCAAGTATTTAAATTATGCTAAGAAAATACTTTTTTTCCTTCAGATTTTGGGATCGAAGAGCCCTTCTTGTGGAATATCGACAAGCTCTTTTAAGTTTTGTGTTTTGTAAAATATGCAACTTTCAGCCCAAATCTCAGAAAAGTGGATCAAAAAAAGTTGTTAAATGAGAAAATGAGAAACGCATAGTATTGTGCGTGTCCTCTTTCCCTTCAGTATATTGGTATTTTGCTTTTTTTTAATTTTGGTTCCAAAGAAAAGTCAAGCACATTCTTGATTTGTGTGTAAACGTATTTGTAATTCTATTGTTTGGTTTAATTTTTTGTTTCGTATGAATAGGTTTTTGATATTGTTTGAAGTGGCTCGTTAATTATTTCAAGATAGCTGGACGTGGATTGTAGCGTCCTCCTACTGCAATCCAAGACCGCTTTCCTTATCTGTGAAAACACACCTGCATTTCATCATTTGTTTTGTTTTGTTTTTGCAGGACATCATGCGTTTCAGTAGATTCTAGGTGTAACTGTATCCTGGTCCAGGACTGAAAACATTTAGCCATTTTAGAGTTTGGGAAGAAATTTCGCCTCGGCTTGTTTGAGAGGATGAGGGCCGTGTTTCATTGACACTAAGATACTGGCCTAAAGAAAAACTGACCACAGTCTGAACACTAACCCAGACAGCTTTATTTTATTAGTTTCTTGTTTAAATGGTACTTGCAGTCTATGCATACACTTTCCACAGTATTATAAGAGATTAAAATGATCTCGGCTCCTAAATTCTGAACTTCTGGCTTTTAAAGATGCGGCAGATCTGCTGGTTTCTCTCCTTCTGTCCTTCGCTGGTTTCTCCTGCAGAGTTCTTTGCTCTGAGACGGGTTTCTCGCATGACGCTCGTCTTCTGATGATGGAGTGAGAAGGCTGAAATCCCTCCATTCGTGCAGTAAAGGATTAAAGATGGCGTCTCTTTTATTCTCCATTCTCGCACCTTATGAATATTATACCTGTTCCACATACTCTCCTTTGGTTTACAGCGTAACCGTGTTTTTGAGTTGAACTCTTTCTCTCTACATATTCTGATTCCATTTGTGATGTAATTTGTATCTGAATGTCCATATAAAATGTTTTTTTAAAACACTCACTGGAAGGGTCTTTGATTTCAGTGGATTGTGCATTAATATTGTAGATGGACGTAAAGGAGAAGTTATCAAATAGTTTTAGGTGAATATTGTGAAAGATTTCTTCTACCTAATTTGTGGTCTTTCTGAGATGCTCATCTCGATGTAAAGGGATGTTATATGAATGGAAGTGACCTCAGTAAGATCTTTAATGTGAAATTGTAAATAATCGCATAATGCTCATGGTTAAATCTTAATGTTTCTACTTTTATGCAAACTAAGCTAATGGTTTGTTACCTTCAGTATCTTATTTAACATCCTAATCCCCACATCATTACGCTCGTGTTGTTTTATTGAATTTTCATTTAAAATAAATGTGAAGTAAAAGTTTCTCACCTCAAAAATTCACGCGGGTGTTCTGACGAGCGGTTTCCGCGCATGCGCCAATTCCGGAGGTTGCTCTTTACATTAAAGGCATAGTTCACCCAAAAAAAATTAAATTCTGTCCTTGCTGTCAAAGAGCTCTCGGATCCCATCAAAAATATCCTAATTTGTGTTCCGAACATGAACGGAGGTCTTACAGGTTTGGAACGACATGAGGGCGAGTAATTAATGACAGAATTTCATTTTTGGGTGAACTATCTCTTTAACGACGTGCACGGAGTTCGTGACGTAGTGAGAAAAATAAAACTGTAGGCTACAATTTTAGAAAACTTTCATATGAGCTCCGGCAGATAACGTTATATTATTTAACAACAACCATTCTGAAAATAACCCAGCACTCAAATTACCCATGGTTTTACTACAAATAAAACCCGAGTTAAACCATGGTAACCACGGTTTTGCTACACTAACTATAGTTTAACCATGGTTTTTGTAGTAGCTAAAACTGTGGTTGTACAAATGGTAATCATTGCGCCAAAAAAACATAGTGTGGCTACTTTTTCTACAATAAAACCATGGTTAATGTTCTGGTAACGTAGTAGTTAAACCATTTAAAAATGTTCTTATTGGAATTTTTACCTTGATATTCCTAGACTATTTTGTTAGTGCGAATTAGTGGATATTTATGAAAACCCTTTTCATGGTTGGAGGATTATTTACGGACGTTCCTGAGAGTGTATGAAGTGAAAACTTCGGATGAAGTCATTTTATAATAGACTCAATTTAAGCGTTTTAAAAGAGAAAATCCTCATCACATATTCATGGGAAAATACATTTTTATTTTTGTGTTCTACTGCCAAATCAGTGTTTTTTTTTATCAACCATGATGAATGGATTCAGACACAAACGAAGATCATATTTACAGTTCAAAAAAATAAAGTTGATTTGTACACAGTTCTGTATTTTGCTACGACATTAGAGACTGAGTGATGTTGTGGCTCTGAGGTCGATTCCTCCAGGTCTGCGGCTGAGAGAGTCCTTATTCCCTCAATTATTAATTAATCACGTCCCATCTTCTGTGTGTGTTGGGCTGAGAGCATCTGCTGCTGGTTCAGTCTGGTGTGAACGGATGATTCCGCTGGCTGATCGATGATCTCAGGAGGATGCATGAGGTGCTACACAATCCCAAATTTGTCCAGATCGCTAAACTCCATGTCGCCGAACGCTTCCCAGGGGCAGATCACAGTGATGTCTGTTAGAAACCAGAGAAAGAAACTTGTCAGGTTCATTAAATAAATACACTGAACTGACCAGAAACTCTGGTGGCCTGTCGTGTACCTGTGCCAAGACCCTCCATTCCAGGGATGTCGTCTCCGAAGCCTTTCTGTCCGGGTTTGGGAGCCTTGCTCTTGAAAGTGCGAGCGGTCCTCTGCTTGAACCTTGGGGGTCCTCTCTTCTCAACAGGTGCTGGGGCATCCATTCCTGCCACTTACTAAAACATAAACACAACATATGTTTGCTTCATGTTGAATCTGTGTTACAGATCTTTAATCGTTCCCTCATCTGATCTCACTCATGTCCTCAAGCTGTTAAACTTCTCATTTTGGGATTTTGTTAATCCTAATCTGCTGGTTGCACAATGAGTATGTTTATTTACCAACATCTATTTGCCTCGTGATATATATATATATATATACAGACAGTGTGAATAATAAGCTCTTTACATAATCTCGTCGAGGAGATGCCCAGCGCTCACATTACGCATTCTGCAATCTGGCAGAAAAATGTGTCAGAGCTGCTGTTTTTAGTCTGTTTTTGCCTAAATGTGACGAACATCTACTGTCCAGTTCAGCTTCGTCTGAAGAAATGCCAGTAAGTCCATCTGATTCTCGGTTTGAGGCTGTAATTGTAGAGAGAGTGTTTATTTCATGTTTAAATGCATGTGATTTTGATCTGCATCACTAGATCTGTCTGCTCTTTATCAGTCCACTGAACGTCTGTCTGTCTGTCTTATGTTTTTCTCCTCTTCTGTCTGCTCAGAGTTTCCTTCTCTCAGTAGATCGTGTGTTGTGTAGTAACTAATGAGAATACTGTATAGGCCTGTGTTACCTGACTGTGTTTTGTGCAGGTGTGTCTCCGGTGCGGTGAATCTCTTACCGTGTGCTGGAGTTTCTGGTTCTTCTTCTGTGTCTCGGGTCAGCTCGTGTCCAGTGGGTCTGCCGGACGCTTTTATAGCGCTCCTCTAATCTCCCACAGAAACAGATCCAGGGATCTGGAGACTGACACCTGGAGTATTTTAAGCTCTTCAGGCTTTGTGTGTCGGTGAGGACACGCGTGTGGAAAGAGTCATAGTTTATGAACACGTCTACGTTTATGTCATTACGATGTGTTACACGTGAACACACGCTGTGCTGAAATATGATGGATGTGTGTTCAAATACCACGTACAGGCTGTATTTTCATTTAGGATAATATGTACTTTCATATTCTCAGCGTGATCTTTTTATTTTTGATATTAAATTCTGGTAACACTTTATTATATGGTGTCCTCGTTACACATGTTACATAAACTTACTCTTGTAATAAACAATAACTAACAATAACAATAAATTATGCATGCAATTAACCCTAAACCAAACCCTAATCCTAACCATAGTAAGTACATGTAGTTCATTTATATTACTCAGTACTTAAATGTATAATTACACTGTAACAAAATAAAATAAAGTCTAACCTAAATTCTTTACCAAATAACTCAATGAACTGTAAATGAATTTATTCTAAATCTAAAAATAAATCAGAATTATGTTTTCTTTTGCATTTTGTGTTTATCCAACTGTATATTTATATGATTACCATTCATTGCTTAACAAATGTGACCCTCTCTGTGAAATACAGGCTAAAGTCTCAAAATCTAATTATGAGATAACTCAGTGAAGATAATTCACTGTTCGCATCTGTTTTTAGATTTGAGCACCTTAAAAAATCCCGCAGCTGATATTCTGAGAAATACACACCTGATCCCACACATACGGTTATAGCTGAACCTGACTAATTAAAGAGTAATCAGCTCTAATCCACAATCCTGATTGGTCTGCTCATTAACATATCCTGGAATGTTCTCGTGTGTGTGTGTGTGTGTGTGTGTGTGTGTGTGTGTGTGTGTGTGAGAGAGAGAGTGTGTGTGTG
>NW_015552636.1:243119-246222 GCF_001515605.1 Sinocyclocheilus anshuiensis | reverse complement strand
AGTGAGTGTGTGTGTGTGTGTGTGTGTGTGTGTGTGTGTGTGTGTGTGTGTGTTTATTTGGTGCTGTCTTGTTTTAGCAGTGACACGTATTCAAACACATCTATATCTGTCTCTGCAACACGTTCTGTTTTTCAATAGGATCTATATGCAGAACAGATTTATATGCTAAATGAGAGTTTGTCTTATGCTGCTTTCACATGCAGTCAGGAATTCACATCCCACTTCTGAAGTCAGAATTATGAGTTTGCTGTGTTCAAACGCTTTGTTCACAGAGGATTGCAGCTTCATTCTTGCCCATTTCTTGGTGAAATCTCATTAAAGCCAAAATGTATTGAAGATATTTGGTCAATTTTGAATAAATGTTGCGTCCCATTCGTCGACCATCCAGATTCTGAAGGTTCAGTCAAGATAAACACAGTTTTTGCTGTGTAAATACAAAATGTATCAAATGGCTATTTATATACGTACATATGCATGACTGTAAAGCAATGTACAAGTTGTATGGAAACAAACAGCGATAGTTCTCTTATTTGCCATGTTTTAAATTTATGGCATGTCCAACAAATCAAAATTAGTTTCCCGATAGCAAATATGACCTGAGAGCCTGCTCATGTCCAATTTCCTACAATGAAACTCATGATAATTCTGCATTGGACTTTTATCTTCTGAGCTCGGATCTTTGTGACAAATATAGAAATGGACATCACTGCCATTATCATAAACCCACAATGTTGATGTGCTTTTCCAGTTGGATTTCATTCAGAAACCAAAGATGAAGATGTTGTTGTAACCTCTGACCTTTCCTCTGGGTTAAATGTTGCATAACTCTGAAAACAGTTGCTTTGATCTCTGAGCTGAGCATTAGATCTATTTTAAATCCTGAGTCTTTGGATCCTGCAGTGAGAAGAGACTCTTAATCTATCCTGACGTGAACCGGTTTAACTGTGTGCTAACGCATCGGTACACAACCTTACTGAGCTGACGGCAGAAGTTATGTGAAGATAAGAAGCATAATTCCTCATCTTAATCATGTTAATGAACGATAGACGACAGAAGTGATATCACCTGAATCAGCTGTAGAAAGTTACACATGTTCAGATGATAGATTGAACAAAACACACACTGCCTGTTAGAGTTCATAGCCTGTTTCATGTATTTATATCTGTTTTGGAGCAGCATGGCAGTTTATTGAGCATATTTGCACATATTATTCCTTGATAAGTTGATGCACAACATTAAACATGTCCATGTTTTCAGTGAACTCCGAGTTACTGATGCACTGAAGCACAGAAGCACTTCATGATCTGAGTAAAAATATTTCTTAACATGAGAAACAAAGCCGAGATCTTCTGCTTTCCTGATTCTCGTTGATGGTGTTTCTCAATAGTGTGATTCTGCAACGAGGTTCATGTTCAAAATGAGTTTCATTCGGGAACAAAACCAGCATGTGTGTGTTGAGTGACACGTAATCTCACAGCGTTTGCAACACCTGTCCGATTCACACACCCTCGGCGTACAAGAACACAACCCCTGGGCTTCTGCGTCTCTTCTCACCGTCTGTCCATGTTTAGTAGAGTAGGCATGATGTTTCTCATTGTGTACTCTTTGTTGGCTGTGTGTGTGACCGCAGACCATAAAGGTAAGGTGACTTTAAACATCATTAAATGCCAGAATTAGTCTAACAGAAATATGTTTTGTTTGTTAGTTTGTTATTGACATCTTTGCTCATGGCTGTTGCAGAGGTTATTGGTTTGAGTGATTCATATAACTGTGTCTGACTCTGTATCAGATCTGCTTAGTTCACAGTCTGTCACATTTACTGCTCTGCAAAAGAATTACTTTCTTACTTCGCATTTTTGTCTTGCTTTCGAGTATGAACATTCTTGAATCAAGATGCATTTACTTGACAAGTAAAATGACTTGAGATATTGAGTCTTGTTTTAAATTTTGTAACACAAGCAAAAATATCTGCCAATGGGGTAAGAAAAATAATCTTAATTTAAAGGCTAAACAAGATTTTTTTTCTTGCCCCATTGGCAGATATTTTTGCTTGTTTTAAGCAAAAACTAACATAATTTTGATCATTTTTCAGAAAATAAGACATAATATCTTTAATTCAAGAATTCTTATATTTACACAGAAAACAAGACAAAAATACTAAGTAAGAAAATCATTTTTTGCAGTGTGTGACCTCATGAGATGTTTTGGATTCATACATCACCGTCAGGCTGATGTACTTGTGTTGATCTGCAGAGAACGGATCCATCCTCAGACTGAAGGATGTTCCTGAGGCCCAAGCCTTCATCGACTCGGTAGAAGTAGCTGTAATCGGCTTCTTTGAGGTGAGTGTGTGTGTGTGTGTGTGTGTGTGTGTGTGTCTGTCTGTGTGTGTGTCTCCGCTGGTGTCAGGAAATGTCCCAGAATGCCGTGTCCTCTGGCCCAACTCTAGATGTGGAGGAGGAATGGAGCAGGAAGTTTAGGGCGTCTCTGGGATTGTGGGATTGGCACCTTCAGCGCTCCATAAACAGACGTGGGCGCAGTTCTCAGAACGATCCTCCAGTGGACTGATGCTCATGTATGAACAGTGTTCATGTCTGTGATGAAGGTCTGCTGTCTTTCCCTCAGACTGAAGCTGCTCACGGATATAAAGAGTTTCTGGCTGCTGTTAAACAGATGGAGACACTTCCTGTTGCTCTGTGCAGTGAAAAGGAAGTTTGGGCCAAATATGGCATCGCCTCCGACACCATCTCCATCTTCAGGAAGGTAAAACACCTGCAACCTCATGGAACACCTGAGATACGAGTCTGAGATACATGAGGTGAATACAGAACACCATTGTAATATGAGTATATGAGAATATGTGTGTGTTACAGGCTGATCTTCATCAGGAACACTTGAAGCTCTCAGAGGCCAAGAAAATTGATGGCGATGGACTCGCACGCTTCATGACCATCAATAACATTTATTACGTCACAGAATATAATCAAGCGGTACTGATCATACAAACATACTAGCAGCTTCCAATCTGATTAAATTTAATTCTATTATATATAATGTGTGTGTGAGTGTGTGTGTGTGTGTGTGTGTGTGTGTGTGTGTGTGT
>NW_015552636.1:240207-240821 GCF_001515605.1 Sinocyclocheilus anshuiensis | reverse complement strand
CTGTGTGTGTGTGTGTGTGTGTGTGTCAGACTGCAGTGGGTCTGTTCCAGTCTGTGGTGAAGACGCACCTGCTGCTGATGGCTGATAGAGGGCGCACTAACTCGGACCCGCTGCAGCAGATCTTCAGAGATCTCGCGCCAAAATACGCTGGCAAGGTAGTAAACACGAGTCCATTTTACCGAGAAAGTGTTCATTAAGAGGATGATGGGGTAAAGTCTCACCGTTTCATTCTTTAATGGGATTAAGAGCTTTTGTCCTGATTACACAAGCGCTGCGCCCCACTGACTAATATTCCCACACATGCCAGAACCTTCCAGAACTTCAGAAATATTCCAGACTGTATGAGACTGCTAAAGGTTTTGATTGATTTGGGCAATATTTTTTATTTAAAGTGACTGAGTGCTCACATACAGTACATTTTAAGACAATTATCAGGTGAAGTAACTGGAGTTACAGTCAGATTAATGTTTATCAGGCACTGCACAGATACATTTACACAAAATCTAACTAATAAAACTGCTATAAACTAAAACTCTAAAAAATAAAATGAGCAAATATATATATATATATATATATATATATATATATATATATATATATAAACCCTCATAGAA
>NW_015552636.1:236867-239709 GCF_001515605.1 Sinocyclocheilus anshuiensis | reverse complement strand
AAAACCAATAAATCCTCATGGAATATGTCCCAAAACACAGGACAGGACAGGGTTGGTACAACACCAGGTGTTGTGTAACAAAACCAGCTCAAAGGCCAATCAAAAACATATGCCACTCACATACCTAAAATACATATTTACAGTCACTGTTATGTGTATTACACCATTTCAACAATAAAATCACTAGTTTTAGTCATAAACAGTCTGTTTTTATAAAGGAGTCCCTCACAATACTCAAAATCTCATACAGTTTTATCATTGATAGAATGTAAAATATTTTGATATGCGCATTACAGTTTCTGCTATATGTCAAACCTTTAAACCGCAGGAAAAATTAACCTACAGCAAACCGTTTGCAAGTAATCAAAATCTAGGCAAACCTGGCAACACTGCTGCTGGAAATGAATGGTTAACCGTTGATGGTTTGTAATGTTTGTAATGGTATTTTTAGTGGAAGCCATTAGGACTTCTCTGATCATCATTTCTATTGTTTTTTACAGCAGGGATTGTGATGAACAGCACTATTTAACTAAACATTAAAAGACTATTCCACAAAATGACTTGTGAATGTGTTTTGTGAAATGCAGATGTTGTTTGTGCTGGTAAACGGAAGAGAGAAGTCGAACGCCCGCGTGCTGGAATACTTCAGCCTGAAGTCTGGTGATCTGCCGCGGATCGGCCTTTACGATGGTGTCTCGGACAAGAAGTGGCTCCTGGCGGCGGGTGAAATCACTACTGAGCGCGTGCAGGACTTCTGTGACTCCTTCCTGGATGGAGAACTGCAGGTGAGGTCAGCGTGAGGTCAGCGTGAGGTCAGCGGTGCTGGATCTTATTACCGTTGTTTTCAACTGCTCACACACACATTTTCAAAACTTTGCCTCTTTTTTTCAAAACTGGACACACAAATCCAAGAATTGCACACAAAATACCAAATGCCTCGCATCTCTTGCAAAACGAAGCACTGCATTTAAAATATCACAAACGCATCTCAAAAGCAAACATTTGTTTTATGTTGCAAACACCTTTGCCGTAATATTATATTTTTGGATATATCAAACACACAGTTATTCAAAACCTAAAGCTCTTCTTTCATGAGCTCCTGTGAACATTTCTGAACAAGATTGAAAGCAAACTATTTTTACTGTAAGCATTTGTGATTGTGATTACAGTATTACACAGAACCAAAGATTTATTTATTGATTGGTTGGTGCTCAGTGAAGCGCATGTGAGGAGTTAGTGATGAATTAATGTGGCGTTTTGATTAGTTGTGTTTGAAAGTGAAATCGAGAGAGATGTTTGTGTGTGTTACAGAGAGAACTGTGTGTTGTGTTTTACAAAAAGTGTTTTATGAAAATGAAAACTGAGTCAAAAGTCGAGTGTATGGTTTTACAGATTTGGTGTGTGTTTGAGTGTCAGCTTTCAGAGATTGTGTGACGAGTAAAGATTTTGTGTGTACGCAGATGAAAAAAACACGCTTAACACATCCACATACTGACAGTCTGAGTTTATTTTCTTTCCAACAGAAGCAGAAAGAGGAGACACCCGAAGACAAGACTGAACTATAACACCATCCTCTTCCTCATTAAAAATATTAAACAAAATACATGTGTGTGTGTGTGTGTGTGTGTGTGTGTGTGTGTGTGTGTGTGTGTGCTGTTGTCAATTAGAGACTGATTTAGAAGACACGAAGAGCATGATTTAGATACTAAGAAATCTAGATGTTTTAATTAGTATTTTCATTTCTGATCCATGTACAAATGCTTTGTGTGTATAAATGAGCTGAGAGCACAGAGCTCAGTGAAGGACAGAACATGAAGAAGCACAGGGAAAGCGAGTTGAACACAGTGAGATCCAGATTTATGTTTGACACACACTGAGTCTGGCTGTGACATATATAGTATGTACGCACCACACAGAGACTGTAAACTCAATGATTGAGAATAAAGAGGCTCTAAATGTCTGGATTGTAGAATGTAATGAGCGGGTTTGGTTAACTGAGCGGAAACGGGAGTTTCAATCTCTGAAAGCAAACACACACAGAGAGACTGAGTTTGAGTTTATTTGTGTGAGCGACTGCAGCGACATTCATAGAATAATGTGGACGAGGCGCAGTGAATCAGTGATGTGTCTTCAGAGCGAGGTCATGATGATGACAGACAGACAGAGCCTTCTGATCACGGCATAATTACTGCATTAAACCACATTTATAATGCGTTATATATAAAGGCTGTTAGTAAAGTGTTCCACACATGAATACTGGACTCATATTGAGCTGCGTGTCTGTTCAGAAATCACTGCAGCACAAACACACTGGTCTTATTTCCAGAGTGTCACAAAGCCAAGAGCAAAGTGGTGCCATTTGTGCCTGGAAGTGCCAATAAAACCGGCTACTGATTACTAAGTTACTGAGAGAGAAAATCCAGTTTCCCAACCTCATAACCTCCACAGTTACGGAGGAGATCAGACCTCAATATTCAGATTATTAATTCAGATTCTTAAACTTTTACCCACAATCCTAAACACATGCTTAGAGCTGTGAAGAATAATAATAACTCATCATAATTTAACCATCTGTTCTTCAAGTGTTTTGGGTGAATACTGTTATATTCAACATGTTATGATGATGATGATGAAGAAGGTCAGTGTAAGATCAAATGTGGTTGCACCACATGATTTTCCCATTGAAAAACATCATGAAATAATGATGAACAGAATCTGTTTGTATATGATTATACAGAATTTTATGATATCAGTCATAAAAGACACATTAAGATAGAATTTGAATTATATTTAATCTATTTAATGTAGTGGTGATGAATGAGAACATGCACACTGATATTAT
>NW_015552636.1:202715-231349 GCF_001515605.1 Sinocyclocheilus anshuiensis | reverse complement strand
CACACACACACACACACATCTCATACACACACACACACACCTCAGGCTCACACACATACAATCAAACCAAAAACTATTCAGACACCAGATATAATGTTTGATATTTTGTTACTAGTGGGTGCAGGACACTATAGTTAATTTATGTAAGTGAGGATAGCAAAATAAAGTAAACTGTGACATGTTATACCCAGAAATTCTTCATACAGTGGACTACCAGTTAAACTGATACAAATTTGGGGACCAAAAATTATTCAGACACTTTGACCAGATCATGTTTAGCTTAAGTGTTTTTCTTTAATTGCTAATGTGATCTTTTTACACCACAGACTGAACAAAATGAAGCACTGCTTGGTAATTGGTTGAGCTAAATTGGTTTTATCTAATTGTGTTCTTACATTTAACAACTGACAGCTATTCAACAGAATTCATTCCATACCTTTCTATCAAAGTTATCTGACATTATCAAGATGAGTTTGTTCTGACACAGTTTAACTCATCTTTAACCATTTTCTAAACTATAGTGAATAAACTGTGATAATGGGAGAAATGTTGAAGGTTTCTAAATAAATTTTGGTTTGACTGTAGCTCCTCTGATGCTCATCAATGTCTGATCACGTCATTTGATCATTGATAATTGACTGATGAAGACGCGTTTGTGTTGTGATTCTCATGCTGGTTTTTGTCTCTCCGTCCTTCAGTTTGCGAGAGGTGTGTGAAGTGAATCTGGCCTGTGAACACATGGCTGAAACCGCCGGGATCATAGCGGCTTATACGGCGTATTATGGACCAATCCCATACTAACACACACACACACACACATTCTTTACATTGACTTCTGATGTCTTCATACTGATATATTGATACACTCACACAAACTTTCCTGTATTTTTGTTCATTTTTTCCCCAAGACATTTAGTGTGTTTTTACGCCAGACAACTTAATGTAGATGATTTCAGGTTTTGTTGTCCTTTCACTGGAAGAATCATTTTTCATGTTCATATGCCAGTGATTGAGACGCTCTATTGCAATTAGACTCAGATTCCTCAGTGTTAGTGATATGTGTTTAACTCCTCTATATTATGCCTGTGTATAGATATGAAACATATAATTAGACACGTTAAATAGATTGTTGAAGTAGTAAATTATTCTTTTTGTTTGTTTTATGAATCAAAGGTGCTATTTCACACTGACTGAAGGCAGAATTAGTTTTCCTGTCATGTTCTGTAAATAAAACACAGCACTGACATGTTACCTGAAGCTGTTGACATTTTTGTCAGTTTTATTTTATTGTGCACATAATACTTGTATAGAGAGTATGCTATAATAAAGATACAATATATAAGAGCGAGAGTGTCTGATCAATTATTTTGTGTGTTATGATTAAGTTTAAAGGTGTTCACAAAACACGTGTTCACAAAACTCACACGTGTTCACAAAACTAAATCACTTACCACTAAGAGTTCTCCTAAATAGCAGTACAAGTTTTTAGCTAAGAGTTTTCTCTTCAAACCTATTCACAAAGCTGCTGAGACAAACTTGTACTGAAGAATAGACAGAAGTCTTAAGCTCTGAGTAAGGGGGCGGGGCTAACCTCGTTGCTATGGATGATGTCATCAAGCTTATTAACTATGCACACAGTGATTGGCTGATAGTCTCTGTCAGAGATTTATTCATGGGAATATTGTACAACAAGAACAGCTGTTACTTCTTGCCCAGCTTGTTAATGAAAACAAAGATATAATCAAAGGAAAACCTGGAGTTGGGATAACCTCCAAAACCAGAAGAACAAAAAAAAGATGCGTAGGAAACGTGTGCAAATAAATGCAGAGTGTTTATAAAATGTTTATGTTCCGAGGCAGATATCCCTGCTGGAAAAAAACTATAGAAACCATCACAGAATTTGTAATGGTTTTACTGGTTTTAATGGAAACTGTAACGGTGCCTGTGGGTCTCTACTGGTAATCAGTCACCTTCTATTGGGGGCTTGTTAAAACCAATAAATCCTCATGGAATATGTCCCAAAACACAGGACAGAAAACCATTATTTAATGGGTTTAATGGTTAATAGTGGATGGTGTGTAATGGTATCTGTAGTGGAAACCATTAGAATTTCTGTGATGGTTTGTAATGTTTTTTTTTCTTCAGCAGGGAGGATAGTTTGTGACTTAGGACTCCTCTTCACTGTTCCTAATGTTTCACAGATTTAGGAGCTAGATTTAGCGCTAAAACACTTGGTGAAATACTCTTAGAGCAAAACATTTAGGAGTCCTAAATTTAGAACTGACACACTCATTATTTCTAAGATTTTCTCCTAAATCGGCGAGTTATGAGCTGCTTATAACCTGAAGATGTTTTGAGAATAAGGGCCCAGAATGTTTGTTCAAACACACAGCGGTTAAGGCTAGAAGGCATATAGCTAAAACTACAGCATGCGCACATCAATACAGCGTCATTTTTGTCACACTGTACAACAATAATTACTATTTTTGCATTATTTTAAGGTCTGGCGTAGATGTAGACGTTAATAAAACACAATCTATTAAGCAGAAAGTTACATTTCATTGTTAGTTTCCGGTCGGAGCTCTATCACTTGTAGCCACAACATGATCAAATGAATCGCTCGTTTCTTATTCACGCGATATTTGACGCTCGCTCTGATATCGATCCGCGTGACGCGCACAAAGTGCTCTGGTCTGAATCAGGAGAGAAATCTGCACAGATCAAGCAGCATTTAAACAGCTCTAAACAAATATGTGGCTGGATTTTGATGTGAGAGACAACAGCAGATGCACTTTTTAACTGGAGGAAGCGTTATTATGGATTATGGACTTGTATTTCTTGATGGGTTTGTTTCAGCTTTTGTCTTCTCCAGATGTGAACTGATGGACTGGAGTGCTGTGGATTACTTGTGGATTATTGTGATGTTTTTATCAGCTGTTTGGACTCTCATTCTGACGGCACCCATTCACTGCAGAGCATCCATTGCTGAGACACTGATGCAGTGCTGCATTTCTACAAACCTGATGAAGAAACAAACTCATCCTGATCTTAAACAGCCTGAGGATCAGCACATTCTTGTTGTTGCAGGAAGCGCTGAAGCTGCAGATCATCTTCCCTCGATGAAGAGCAGATCTTCAGACTCTGAGGAAGACTCCCGCAGCAAATCCTCTTCTTCGTTTCACCTTGGGTTTGTTTCTAACACTGAACTTGGCCCTTGATGTGTGTGAAGCTTTAGACCACTCATACAAAACAACCAATGCACTGTTTGCTCATTTGTATCAACGAGTGTGTTTTCACTGAGTGTGTTTTGTTGTAAATTAACCATACCTCTGACTGAATGTCATCAAATTAAATAGACAGTATAATGCTCATGTTTGTCTCAGATTGTGTCCTTTAATATTGTGTAGCAGTAATTCATATGTGATTATCTGACAAAGCATCACAAGCAGCCGATCTGTACATAATGCGGTTCGTTTGTATTTTTTCTCTAAAATATTAAAATTGTGCCATTTGCTCAAACTCATGTCCAAAGCAGATATGAAGAATATGTGATGGAGAATCAGATCTAAGAGCCGTTCACACCAAGAACGATAACTTGAATGTTCTGTGTATTATTTATGATCTGCAGTTTTGTCCTCTGTCGCTTTAAATGTTCGTGATTATGGATATCGGCTGTCGTCGGTGTTTTTATTGCTTCTCCGCTGGAAACAAAATGGTTTTGAAAGTGATTCCAGTATTGTTCCTCTGTGTTGTTATCGTTATAGCCGTGGTGTGGATTAGAATGATTGTTAAAATCTTATTGTTGTTGTCCTTGGTGTGATTGGAACGCTATTCTATTACATTAAAAACTAACAATACTGGGAATTATTCTTGTGTAGCCAAGTCTTATTACACGGCTGTAAAAAAAAAAAAGTAAAAGTAAAAAAAAAGTAAAATCAGTGGATAAAATAATAAATTCATATGTGAATATATGCACTATTATACAGTAATCATAAGAAACTGGATATTAGTCTAAACATGCCAGAACCATGAGTTACATTTGAGATCATAAAAACATGCCAAGAAATAACGCAACATTCAGTAACAATGAATCCTGTTATGTACTGGAGTTACTGGGGTTGTTTCCAGTGTTGGTCACTAGAGCGGGCTGTTACCTGTAAAGAAGTTGATGTGTTGTAATCTTCAGTAAACAAGTGAGAGGGCACGGGAGTGGAAGTGTAAAAGCGTGTTGGTGTGTTTAATTCAATTAAGGCAGAGATGTAACACTGGCGACGAGGATATTAAATTATGAAAACAAGTTTAGCACTTTGAACAGGAACAATGACGGAGAAAAGTGGGATACAGAATTTTGAATGTTTTTCAGACCCAGCCACGTTAGGACCGAGATGGACACGATGGCTAAAGTCCTTCGAACTGTATGCAGATGGGAAAGGACTCATAATCTCAGATGACTCGAGAGACGCGAGAGCTTTGTTGCTGCATCTTGCAGGACCAGATGTACAAGATATATTTTCAACCCTGGAAAATACAGGGGAGGTTACTGAATATGACGCTGCAGTGACTGCTTTGAACTCATATTTCGTGCCCCAAGTGCCGGCAAGCTTTTCACAAGTTGAACCAGAAAACAGGTGAGACGATACAACAGTTTGCTACTCGCCTGAGACAAGCAGCAAAAGACTGGGTTTCAAGCAGACACAGACAACCAGATAAGAGATGCTATCCTTAGTAAATGCACATCAGATTATGTTTGTCGGAAATTATTAGAGGAAGGTCCGAGTCTAACACTTGCTCGCTCAGTAGAACTAGCATCACAGTGTGAGAGAATTGAAGAGCAGATGTCAGTCATGTCGTTGAGACCTGACACTGGCGCAGTCAATCGAGTGGCGCAAAAGAGAGAAAGGAAATAAAGTATACACCAGAAACAAGCATGTAGAGAGAAAAGATGAAAAAGTGGACAGGAAATGCTACAGGTGTGGACAAAGACCATGTAAGCAGAGACCAAACATGTCCCGCACGAGGTCAAGTATGTCACAAATGTAATGGAAAAGACCATTTTTCAAAAATGTGCCACACGAAAAACCCCAAGAAGAATCGTGTAAACAGTGTGGAGGAAGCTGATTATGCATTTGTTGTCCAGGAAAAAACTGTCAGAAAAGTTGACTTTCATTGTGGGTGGTGTGAAACTAAGACTGTTGATGGACTCGGGTGCTACAAATAATGTGATTGATGAGGACGCCTGGGAAGATCTCCAACAGAACAAAGTTAAATCCAAGTCATACATTCCTGAAACAGAGAGAAAGCTCTGCTCATACTCTTCAAACCAACCTCTAATAGTCAAGGGTGCGTTCCAATGCGAGGTAAGCATATCCAACAGAACAGAGCAGGCTGAATTCATCGTGATACGAGGAAAAGGAGAACCCCTCTTAGGAAGAGAAACAGCCATCAAGCTCGGAGTTTTAAAAACAGACGCTGACATTTCTGCCGTGATTGAATTAAAGCAAGTCCTGCAACAAAAGTATCCAGAAGTGTTCAATGGGGTTGGCAAGCTAAACACCAACCAAGTTACCCTACACACAGACCCAAGTGTGAGAGCAGTAGCACAGCTGCTCAGACGCATCCCGTTAATCTCAGGAGAGCAGTAGAGCGGAAAATAAAGGAGCTAATGGAAATGGACATAATTGAACCGGTCAGTGCTCCCACACCATGGGTGAATCCTGTAGTCATAGTGCCTAAGTCCAACTCAGACATAAGATTGTGTCTGGATATGAGGCAGGCTAACCGTGCCATAGTGAGGGAGCGTTACTCTATCCCTACCGTGGATGAGATTCTCCAAGGCATCAGCGGCTCAATTATATTCAGCAAGTTGGATTTAAAATGGGGTTACCATCAGCTGGAGCTCAGGCCTGAATCAAGAGATATCACAACGTTCACGGTGCATAATGGTGTGTATCGCTATAAAAGACTGATTTTTGGGGTATCCTCTGCCAGCGAACAGTATCAGCACGAGGTTGCCAATGCCTTAGCAGGAATCGAAGGTGTAGAAAATATCTCAGATTATATCATTGTTCATGCCAGCGACCAAGAAATGCACGACCAACGTCTACATGCAGCTATTAAAGACTGAGCGAACGGGGATTGACATTGAACCCTGAAAGTGCCAGTTCAACATGAGCAAGCTGATATTCTCGGGAATCCTTTTGTCTGAGAAAGGAATTGGTCCGACAGAAGAAAGGGTACGAGCTGTAAGGCAGGCAAGAGAACCAAAGACGGCTTCAGAGGTTAGGAGCGTCCTGGGTCTGCTGGGCTCCAGCAGCAGATTCATCCCACAGTATGCAACGCTGTCAGAACCACTACGACACACTTTGAAAAAGATGCACCAACTAAAGTGATTGCAGATGCAAACCCGGTGGGGCTGGGGGCTGTCTTGGTTCAGATCCAAAAAGGTGAGGCAGTGCCAATATGTTATGTGAGTTGCGGTCTAACAGACTGTGAGTGCAGATATTCACAGACAGAAAAAGAGGCCCTGGCTCTCGTGTGGGCATGTGAAAGACTGCACGCTTACATTTATGGCAGAGAATTTGAGCTGGTCACAGACCACAAACCATTAGAAGCCATATATAGCCCCCGCTCCAAACCCTGTGCCCGGATAGAAAGATGGGTACTCCGACTACAGCCATATAACTTCAAGGTCACGCACTTACCTGGCAGACAGAACATTGCAGACTCGCTGTCAAGACTGTTGGGAGAAGCATCAACAATTGAGAGGCATGTACACAATTCAGAAGAATATGTTAGGTTTATTGCAGTGAGTGCAACACTTGTGCTTTGACCACCAGAGAGAAAGAAGTACGCTCTGCAATTAACAGTGGGCCCTTTGAGAACTGTAAAGCATACACTCCAATAGCCAACGAGCTGTGCTGCATTGGCCAATTGGTCCTCCGTGGAACACGCACAGTGATACCAAAAGCATTACAACCCAGAGCGTTGGCTCTAGCACACGAAGGACACTTAGGAATTGTGGGCACTAAACAGCATCTCCGGTCCAAAGTGTGGTGGCCGGGTATGGATAGAGCCACAGAAAAGTACTGCAAGTCATGTCACGGGTGCCAGGTAGTATCCAGGCCAGGTACACCTGAGCCGTTACGACCTACACCACTACCAGATGGACCCTGGCAGGATGTGGCCATAGACCTGTTAGGCCCACTCCCAACTGGTCACTCCATACTTGTTGTGGTGGATTATTATAGTCGCTACTACGAATATGATGTTCTGTTGTCGACAACATCAGACAAAATCATAGACAGCTTGGAGTCTATATTTAGTAGACACGGCCTGCCTATCACATGTCGGTCAGATCAAGGACCGCAGTTTAAATCTGAACAATTCAATGTGTTCTGCAAGAGTAACGGCATCAGACATGTCAAAACCATTCCCAAATGGGCTCAGGCTAATGGGGAGGTGGAACGCCAGAACTCATCGCTAATGAAAAGAATCTGGATTGCACAGGCTGAGGGACTTGATTGGAAAAAAGAGCTGAGGAAATACGTCACTGTGTATCGAGGTATTGAATACCCCATGACTGGAAAAAGCCCAGCTGAACTGCTCTTTAATAGGAAGATTCGGGGGAAGCTACCCAACCTTTCATAAGCATGTAAAGATCAACAAGTATGTGACAGGGATGCAGAACAAAAAGCAAAAGCAAAAAGATATGCAGATGAGCGTCGGGGGGCACAATACTCAAATGTGAATGTAGGAGACACAGTGCTTGTGCAACAAGAAAAGGTAGATAAATTCACGACTCCATTCAACCCAGTCCTGCACCAGGTCGTTAGCAAAACTGGAAACCAAGTGACTGTAGAATCACCCACTGGGGCAAGATACATGCGGAACACTACTCACGTCAAACGATTCAACACCCGTGAAACAGGTGATGCAGAAACCGAACATGAACAGATAGATCTGAACAAAAATAGCTATTGTCCTGACTCCGAACCTCATGATCTGAACCCCAAAATGGATTCATCAGACGGACCAAAAAAGGACAGACCCCAACGGACTAGACAAGTGCCTGAGAAATTGTCAGATTATATCATGAACTGAAAGGAATAAATGCTATAGATGTAGGCCGTCCAATATAACCAGAAAAGGGGGAAAATATTAACACTTAAACATCAGTATCATCACTAACATCAGCACCAGAAATGATTTGACCTGTGTCTGTTTGTCTGTGGTCAGTCAAACACTCTGGACAACATCGCCTACGTGATGCCGGGTCTGTGAAGGACTCGTGTCCCGATGGTGCTGCCAGCTGCTCCTCAGCGTCTGATCAAACATCCACTAAAGACTTTACGACTCGCGCAGTTTTGCACTGCAACTCACACACACTTCAACTTTTAACCTGCTTCTCAACCCTGCGCTCCAGTTTTATCTGATCTAATGTTGATTTTGTATTTCTGTTGTTTTTCCTCAATAAAAACCTCCATTTTAGTATGTTCTTTTAACTCTGGAGGTTTGAGAATATAAAGTGGGCTTTCAGAAATGAGTGATTCACAGTGTGAAGCGTTCTCAGCGTTACAGACATCAGCGTGAGTTTCTTCTCTAGTCCTGATGCAGAGAATCTCACCGGGCGAGTTGATTAAAAGTTAACCCTAACTCTTCCTGAATAAAAACACATCCGGTTTAATGTCACAGATGCTTTTTTTAAAGAGACTTGACGCATCTGTGAGCTTGAGGTTAGACACTAGATGTGTTTCTGCTCTCAAAAACTAGATAAAACTCAACTCATGGAGTCTCTGGATGTGAAAGTAAGAAGTTGAGCTTTGTAGAAACAGCAAGCCCTCCTGTCCTGCTGAAAAGCCTGCTCTGCTCTCAGGTTTAGAGGGGTTTTGAGCACTTCTCAGCTGCCCAGGGCCACAAACCTTAACAACTGAACACCATCGAACCAGTCTAGGCTGGGTGCAGATTCGTGTGAGCGGCTGATGCAGGTTTGGTGGGTCTGGGTGCGGCTGCATCGCTGTGATTCACACACAAGACGAGAGGTGTGACACGTCTCTGACACGAGAGGACACACACACAGAGACGCTTGCCACTCAGATCAGCAGAGAGAGACGGACACACATGGATTCCTCTGATCAGGGTAAGACTGTCAGATCACCACACTCTTCCTCACATCTTCATGTTCTCCTGCAGCACAGCAAGGGCTTGTAATTGACTCTTCATTTCACATTTCATTAAATTAGTAATTTTATTAAACCTGGCATGTTCGTGACAGTGAGCAGAAACACACACACACTAGAGTTTAATTATTTACTCTGTTGAAGTTATATTTTCTGTTACTGATGTGTGTGTGTGTGAGAGAGAGTGGTCTGCTGAATGCTGCGTAACTGGACTGACAGGTGTCTCGCATACTACAGGAATGCTTGAAGACAAAGAGATATTAATCACATGAAACTCAAACAAGAGTCTGAAACTAAAAGTGGATGAGGTGCTGAAACCCCAGAAATGTATTAAGTTATCGTAGTTCCAGATGTTTCTCAGTGTCTGGAGGCTCTTGAAGTTTGTTAAAAGTGTCGGTCTGCTGTCTGTGACGTCACTACTGAAGCTTTGACTCTCTGTGATGTCATAGTCGATCAGTGTCGGCAGGACGTCACTTTGTTTGCGGCTGCTGAGTTATTACACGTCTGCGGCTCAAAGCAGTGGCGACGGATGAATGAGTTCATAGAGTCTGGTTTTGTGTTTATTAGCAGTGTTGGGAAGTAACTAGTTGCATGTAATGGAGTTACGTGATTTAATTACAAAATAAATGTAACTAATCTGTAAATCACAGTTACTTGTGAAAATGTGATCCTGGAGCACAAAACCAGTCATAAGGGTCAATATTTGGGCAAGATACAACTATTTGAAAATCTGCAAAAAAATCAAAATATTGAGAAAATCATCTTTAAAGTTGTCCAAATGAAGTTCTTAGCAATGCATATTACTAATCAAAAATTAAGTTTTGATATATTTACAGTAGGACATTTACAAAATGTCTTCATGGAACATGATCTTTACTTATTATCCTAATGATTTTTGGCATAAAAGAAAAATTTACACTTTAAATAGGCTAACTTGTAATCTGTAACCTGTTACATTTCCAAAGTAACCTTCCCAGCTCTGCTTATTAGTGTCTGGTTCTGTGTTTCAGTCGACTCTGGCCGTTCCCGCTCCGAACTGTGTTTGGTTCTGGTGGGCAGCATCGGCTGTGGGAAGACCATGACAGCGGACACCCTGCTGGGTCAGAGCTCGGCCCCGGGCCCCTCAGCCTCGTCCCGCGTGACTCAGATCCGGAGCGGACTGTCGGCGGGCCGGCGGCTGAGCATCGTGGAGACCCCTCGCTGGTACTGGTGCGGTCAGGAGCTGGAGGCCCACATCCAGGAGGAGACCCGGCGGTTCCTGGGCTCCAGCGCTCCCGGGCCCTTCGTCCTCCTCATCCTCATTCCCATCGGGGAGTTCACGGAGGTGGAGCGGCGCATCCCGGATCAGCTGGAGCGCATGTTTGGGCCGTCGGTGCTGGCTCACACGCTGGTGCTGCTCACCTGTGGAGAATACCTGATGGGCCGCGGTCTGGAGGAGTACCTCGGGAAGGAGGCGGGGCTGCAGGAGGTGGTGAGGAGGTGTCACGGCCGCTGCCACGTGATCAGTAACCGCAGACCTGACGACAGACAGCAGGTCCTCGCTCTGCTGGAGAAGGTGAGGAGACAGCGCTCCGAATGGAAGATGATTGTTTGTCGTTCACAGCTACTCGTTTAGCTATTCCAGTCCTGCTCCTAGAGGAACTCTTTCCAGCAGAGTTTAAAAGAGCTGAAGCAGCTAACCAAGGTCTTGTTTGAGCCGAACTCTGCAGGAACGTGGCCCTCGAGGAGCGAACTGGACACGCCTGAGCTGTGCATCTCAAAAGCATCATAAGCCTACGGAGATCTTAGAAACCACTGACACCAACAGGCTTCACAATCTACTGGTGCTTTTGAGAAATGCAGCTCTGGTCTTTCATCCTTTCACCAGAGCTCAGACCAGGTAATATAATCAGATCCTAATAAGTCCAGGACCACGAACATTTGCTCTCGGACTCTTGACTCAGTGGTGTTTTTTCACGAGACTCCATGAGCGATGGAGGGATTACTGTATTGAATGCATTTATATAAAAAAAGAATGGACTTTTGATCTTACAATTCAGACTGCTTTGGATGGAATGAGTTTGCTTGACAAAGTCCAGTTTTACACTACCAAAAAATGAGTTTCTTAGTATTTTTGTCTTGTTTTCTTGTGTAAATATCTAAAAAATTCTTGAATCAAGATTAATTTACTTCACAAGTAAATTACTTACTATATTATGTCATTTTATGAAAAAAATATACAAATTATGATAAGCAAAATTATCTGACAATGGGGCAAGAAAAATAATCTTGTTTTGGCTTTCAATTACGTCTACTTGTCTTACCTCATTATTAGCAGATGTTTTTGCTTGTTTTAAGCAAAAACGTACAAAATTTTGAACATTTAAAAAAAAAAAAAACGTAATATCTGAAGTCATTTTACTTGTCAAGTTAAATGCATCTCGATTCAAGAATGTTTAGATATTTATACTAGAAAATAAGACAAACATACTAAGCAAGAAAATGTTTTTTTGCAGTCTTATAGGAATTTGTCAGGATTTTGGTTAATGTTTAACTAGTTCCCTGTGTCTCAGGTGGAGCAGATGCTCCAGAGGAACGGAGGATTTCACCTGGAAGCACACGAGAGAGATGTCACAGAGCAGGAGAAAACAGAGATGAAGCTCAGTGCAACCAGACACACGGTGTGGAACGGAGGAAAACAAACACAAATCAATACGTTTGGAGAAACAGGAAGTGATGTAATGACTGAGAGACGCCTGATCAACGGGCTTCAGTCGCAGCAGCGCGAGTGTGAGGAAACACACTTCCAACACACACCGCTGGAGAGAAGCCCGAGCTTCACACTCAACAAAGGTGCTGAAACCAACCGGATGACTGAACGAACACATGAAAGTCCTTCAGCTGATCCAGAAGTGTCCAATCCTGTTCCTGGAGGCCAGAGTTCACTGCAGCTCCAGTTAAACACACCTGAACCAGCTGATCAGGATCTGATCTGCCCTCGAGGAGCAGGATTGGACACGCCTGATCTAATCAAACTAATCATGCAAATATTAAAGCTGAGAGACGTGTTGCTGCTAATTGGGGTTATGCACAAAAAAACTGTGTTCTGTGAAACAGGTCACATCACTTCAGACCATTGTGCATGCTTCCTTCGTTAAATATAGAGCTGTTTTACTCAAAAAAGATACCAAAGACTATAAACCTTAAAAATCCACAGATTAAAGCAATAAGCCCCGTGAAGCCGTGGTTTACAGTGAATTTATAACAGCTAAGGGGCGTTGTTAGTTACGTTAGCTGTAATAAATTCACTGTAAACCACGGCTTCACGGGGTTTATTGCTTTTATAAAACATTATTCCATATACGTAGTAAGGTTTCACAAAATAAAACAGAGCAAATAAAGTGTAATGATATTAATAAAAACAGTATTCTTCCACCAAACAATGTAGCTCCTCAGAAACAGTTGTGGTTGCAACAAAGTGGTTGCCGAGCAACAGACAAACGTAAACAAAGGTGTATGTTACTTTGTAGAGTCATTTACAACAGCTTCGAACGCGGCTCAGCCAATCAGAATCAAGCACCGGAACTCTCCGTTTTATTAATTTGCCTTTAGTTCTGCTGTTAATAGCGTATGCAACGAGACCTGTTTTGCGGTTTGGTCAGGTGACGTTTGACATGAATCCCATTGGAAGACGAGAGAATGGTATGTTTGAACTGATTCTGTTATATTTGTGTGTAACTCTAGAGGGAGCTATTCTCAGTCAGATGATGGAGGTGCCAGAGGTCCAGAACAGCCAGAGCTTCAGCAACACCAGTAGGTTTATATGATTTGTCCTATCTGCCATCTCTGTGATCTTCTGGCTCGGCGTGCATCTGTGGGATTATATTAGATTATATGGTGCAGCGGGTGGAAGTTGTTCATCTGATAATTTTAGGGTTAGGGTTAGGAAGCACTAAGACTAACCATAACCTCAACAAGTCAGATTGATGGCAGGAGCTCAAACACTGCGCACTAATCTGTTCCTGGAGGGCCTCAGTCCTGCAGAGTTTAGCTCCGACACTAACTAAACACACCTGAGCCAGCTAAGCAAGGTCTTCAGGATTACCTCCAGGCGAGTGTGTTGGAGCTAGAATCCACAGGACACTAATCAGTTTGTGAAGACTGTGAGCGTGTGCTGGCACTGATGCACTTGCTTATGTTTCTTCTTCTAGTCCATCACAGTTTCAACGAGGCTTGGGATGGCAGTGAAACTCTCTCTGGTGTATCATCCTATTCCTGCTCTGATCGTCTGGACGACTCTTCTCTGCCTGAGCTGAGGCTGGTTCTGCTGGGTCGGCGTGGTTCTGGGAAGAGTGCGGCTGGGAACATTATTCTGGGTCGTGAGGAGTTTGAGCTGCACACAGGTGATCTGACGGAGGACTCTCAGCGGTGTGTGAAGGCCCGAGCGCTCGCGGAGGACACGCGGGTCAGTGTCTCACAGCTCTCCACTGAACACGTCATTAGCTGTGTTTCCATCCAAAGATGCACATTTAACTTATCTGCAAAATTGGAATATCACATAAAACATTTGCGAACAAAGCACCATCCAACGTGTCAAAGAGAGCAGAATTGTCACTTCCCGATGAACTGGCACTAAATATCACTGAGGAAAGTGAGAGAAGCCACTGAATATATTCATTTTCATTTCTAATAACCTAAATTACGACGAACAATAAATGCGGTCATTGCTTTCACAGTTGGAGTTTGAATAGTCTTGGCTCATCTGAACATTCCGTCAGTGTAAGTCTATGGGATTGTTATGATTTTTAATCTATCAACAGTTGTGTAAGACAGTTCTGGGAGGCTGTTATTAGGGATATGCCGGTATCAAATTTTCATGTTGCGATTAATTGCTAATGCTTCTATCACGGTATTGAAATTTAGTTGCAAAAAAGTGTTGTCATAATACAGGTTTAATAACATTTTTCTTATAACAAAAATAACTGAACATTTAAATACAATAAAGCAATACACAAAAAATGTATAAAGTTAAAAATTGTACACAGATTAAAGTGCAAAAGAATTATAAAGACCTATAGGTATCACTTTACAATAAGATCTCATTAGTTAATCTTAGTTAATGCATTAATATTCACAATGAGCAACAGCTACATTTGTTACAGAAGTTATTAATCTTTGTTAAAAATAAAGCTCATATGTTAGCTCATTAAATAACACGGTTGCTACTTTTATTTTTAACAATGTGTTATTAAATATTGGAATTTCCTAAGATTAATGAACGTTTAGAAGAATTTTTCATTGGCAGTTTATGTTGACTAATGAATTAACTAATGTTAACTAATGAAGCCCTAATGGTTTTTGTGTGTGTGTGAATTAAGGGTTTGTTTTTTAAATTTGGCATTTCCATTGTTTCTGATGCGATACTTCAAAATGTGCATAAAAACAGAGTGATGGAAACATAGCTACTGAACAGGGGCGTAGCAGTGTATAGGCAACTTTAATTTTTCTCTAATTTCTAGCTTTTAATCGGCGTAGAAATCGTATAACTGCTGGACAATAACCAATAACACTTTTTTATCACATAATAAGGCAGAATCCTGTCTCTTTGAATTTAAATCTATATTTATTCACACCGGCTCTTGAAAACCTCTATGCGAACACACTTGCCCGAAAAAGTGCGGGGGACGAATTTACGTGATATTAAAAGTGAGGGGGACACGTCCCCCGCGTAATCTACGCCCCTGCTACTGAATGATGTGTTATATGTGATGAGAACAGCTTTATTTCTACCAAACCTAAAGGGGACATCGGATGCAAAGTTCGGTATGGGTTATGAAGTAATGCCTGATAAAGCAGTGTTTGTGAGCGCAGTGCTGCTTTGTGTACAGCGTTGCCGGGGAAACAGATATTTTTACCCTCCAGAAGCAGCACCTAGTGGCAAAGAATGAATTTGCATTTTCATTCAGACCAACGGGAAAAGACCAACAAGTGGGCGGCAATATGCTAATGTCTCATGTTGACGTCAAGATGAAAAGCTTGGGATTCGTTTTAAAAACGACTGGTTTCAATGATTCAGAGTCCACTCTTTCTTTTGAGAGACAATAACTTTATACACGGTGCACTTTCAGATTTAAAACTTTGCAGGATGTTTTCATTCACTTAGAGCTGTTACACACTGCATGAAAGGTCATTTTCAAAAATCCATAATAGGGGCACTTTAACAGTCTCACACCGAGGGTTAATAAAGGTGTTTTGACTAAATAACGAAGTCATTTATAAATGTATTTTAAATGGTTTTTGAGCAGTTTTAACGGCATGAATAGTTATATATTCATGCATGGCGGGGTCAGCAGAGCTCATTAGCATTTAAAGGGACATGCACCGAAACGGCTCGCTGTGAACAGAGCTGTTTTTGACAGGGTAAAAAGGGTGTTGTTTTACACTACCATTGAGAAATTTTAACCAAAGTATGTTACAGACTTTCATTAAGACCCTGGAGTATCATACCACCTTGTGGAAAATGGGCATCCGATGACCCCTTTAAGTTCTGAAACTGAGTGACTGTATTTGAAGGACACACGTGATCGAGCCTCGTTTCTGTCTCCATCAGGTGTCAGTGGTGGATACTCCGGACTGGTTTCAGTCGGAGAGGTCTCCTGAGGAGGTGAAAGCTCAGATCTCCTCATGTGTGGCCCTGTTGGCCCCGGGCCCTCATGCGTTCCTGCTCTGCGTCCCCGTTGACCGTCCCGCTCGTTCCGAGCTGTCAGCCCTGAGCGCGCTGGAGGGTGCATTCGGACCGGACGCTGTCCGCCGGCACACGATCGTCCTCTTCACGCGCTCGGAGCTGCTGCCGGATGCAGCGGAGGTGGAGCAGGTGGAGGCGTACATCACCTCCCGGCGGCCGGAGATGCTGGAGCTGGTGCAGAGATGCGGCGATCGCTATCACGTCCTGCAGAGCGGCGGAGCGAAGGAGCTGCTGGAGAAGGTGCAGCAGACGGTGAGGGAGAGCGGAGGAGACTTCTACAGCGCCTCGCTCTTCCAGCAGAACCAGATCCCGAGAGACAGAGACCGCTCCCTGCATGCTCTGAAGGAGGAAGAGGAGGAAGCTCCAGCTCCAGCTCCGGCTCCGGCTCCGCTCCGCTCCGTGTGGCAGACGACGAGCCGCTGCGCCGGACGCGTGCCGAAGCTGCTGGCCGCTGGGGCTCTGACAGGAGCGGCGCTCGGTGTGTTCCTCGCAGGAGCTGTAGGAGGCGCTGTCGGAGCCGTGCTGGGCTCTGTGCTCACTGAGGTCGGGAGACGGAGACTCAACAAACAGAAAACAGAGTAAGAGACACTGTGAACTGGAAAATAATTCCCTCGGTTGTTGTTTCTTGTATCATGTCAGTCTGTGCAAACTCAATATTATATGTAACCCCCGGAGCACAAAACCAGTCATAAGATTTATACATCATCTGAAAGCTGAATAAATAAGCTTTCCATTGATGTATGGTTTGTTAGGATAGGACAATATTTGGTCGAGATACAACAAAATATCTTCATGGAACATGATCTTTACTTAATATCCTAATGATTTTTGGCATTTAAAAAATGTATAATTGTGACCCATACAATGTATTGTTGGCTATTGCTACAAATATACCCCAGCGACTTAAGACTGCTTTTGTGCTGCAGGGACACAAATGTGTTGTATATTACAGTATCTTCATCTTTTGGGTCTCGAGTTGAAATGTTTCCAGATCGCTCTGATTCTTCACCAACAGTTTCATGAACACAAGAACAAATCGTTTCAACTCTGAGGGCCTCATTTATAAAGTGTGCGTTGCTCAGATTTGATCTTAGTGTGTGTGTGTGTGTACCTGTTTTTCTATTCTAGTGGGGACTTAAACCTGACTACACACAGACTCATGGGGACTCGTGTCACGGTGGGGACCTAAATTGAGGTCCCCATGAGTAAACAAGCTAATAAGTCACACAGAATGAAGTTTTTTGAAAATCTAAAAATGCAGAAAGTTTGAGGGGTAGGTTTAGGTGTAGGGTTGGTGTAGGGCAATAGAATATACGGTCTGTACAGTAGAAAAACCATTACGCCTATGGAGAGTCCCCACAAGGATAGCTGACCAGACGTGTGTGTGTGTGTGAGAGAGAGTGTGTGTGTGTGTGTGTGTGTGTGTGTGCTTAAGTCCACGCCAACGCTCATATTAGTAAAAACTGTCTTTGACGTGGAAAAGTGCGTAGCATCACGTCAGGGTCTGAGCAGACACACACTTGTTCTTGTCGGGAGTACTGCAGGTTTTTGGAAATGTGAGCTGTTGTAAATTAAAGAATTTGGACGATGACTGGGGATCTTTTATATGTTAGTGACATTAATTACGAGTCGTTTACAAGCAGAGTACGGAGCCCCTAAAGGGACATGGTGGTGGGAAAAAAATTCGGGGTGGGAGGAATTTTTATTTTGCGTTCTCTCGCAGAAGATATTTGCGTTTTGCGAAGGAACGCAAATATCTTTGCAAGAGAACGCAAAAGTTTTGCGAGAGAACGCAAAAAATCTGACAAATATTTTTTCCTCCCACCCCAAATTTTTTTCACTCAATCTGATTTGTTTCCACCACCATGTCCCTTTAGGGGCTCCGTAAGCAGAGTGCTGAAACCATTCAGTTGCGCGCAAGTTGAAGATCATTTGCGATTCATAGATTTCATATCTGAAAGATGCGTACGTTCATTTTATGAATCACACGTACGCATATTTGAGAGATGATCGCAAGATCAAATTTAGGATGGTTTCTGCGCAACATTTTATAAATGAGGCCCCTTGTCTGTTCATTGCATTTTTCAGTTGTGTAACCATACGTTTGTGCACCAAAAAAACAAAAACTTTTATGTTCTTGAAAGGAATAAAGGGACACAGTTTATAATTTATCATTGTACATGTTCCAGACTGACTGGGCAATATTTATATTTTTATTAAACTGTTAATGTAAACAAGTGATATTAACACCATATAAAGATTTAAATATATAGTAAACAGAACTGTATCTTTCAAATAAATATGAATGTGTCCTGTCCCGGCTGAAGCACGAGACTTTTCTGTGTCTGTGAGAGCTTCCCCAAACATGTGCTGCAAACATTAGTGACAGCAGCTCTGAATGAGAGTCTGTTCCCACTGCAGCCTGCAAACACAGCACAAGCGGGTCAGAGCATGCATGGATGGGCCACTGTGCCCTGATCGAAGGAAGAGGTTCTTTTAAAATTACACCGTTATTCTTATCAGTGCCATAAAATGTATGTGGGGAAAAAATACTAATACAATCAGACAACAGCAAAGTCAGTCTTCATCCTGAAGTTCTCCACCATCACAGGAATCCTAAAAAAAAATAAAAACTTCCCTTATTTTATTAAAAAAAAAAAAACACTAGAACGCCAGAAAAACTAAACGGCTGTTGGATATACAAAATATTTTCAAGACTTACTGTGGTGACAAATCAGTAGATGTAGTTTGAAGCATTCCAGTAGTACGTTAGCTGGGGTCTGAAGTAATATACCGATATGACTGCATGGACTGAGTTAGGCTGGAGAACTGTTGTCTTCTGTAGAGCTGCTTCACAGCTGTTGCACAGGTTATAAACTGAACCGAATCAACATTAAACTGACTTTACAACACTGCAGAACTATGAAGGTAGAATGACGTCAAAAAGATTTGCATACGCAGGGTAAGAGTTGTGGAAGTGTACATAAGACTGTAAGCGTAAATTAAATTTGCATGCGCAAGAGAAGCTTTGTAAAGGTGTAAATCGCGTTTCAAGCGCAAGAAAAAATTATTTGCAGCATTTTACTGTTACTCGTAAGTGTAATTCATGTATTGTGAAACTGCAGCTTCATGCTAACGCAAAATAAATATGATCTGCATGCTTCTGACTTCCATTTTTCTGCACTTACACTTTTGGCACGTTTTTTTCGCCAAAGTTTTAACATACACACAGTAAAAAATACAAATCTTTGCGTATGCAAATCTTTTTGACGTCATTCTACCTTCATAAGAACCGCTCACAGCAGCTCCAAACCTCTACAGGACCAGGATTCTCAGACATCTGACGTGTGTGAAACTTTCAATAAAATGCATTTCAGTATCACATGTTGGTAGTTTTGTAGTGATTAAATGTTACATAAAACTATTGGTTGCACTTAATTTAACAGTATGTGTACTTACATGTACCTAAGAAAATAATGGGTAATATAAGGTAACTACACGCATTAGAGGAAGGTTTAGGGTTGAATACTAATTTTTTAATCAAATTCGAACATTTGCCTCCAAAACTAACGTTCAGCATCATTTCAGCAGAAGGTTTTTGCAATCGCACATTTAACACTTTAGTATAGGGGACCAATTTTCACTATTAACTAGTTGCTTATCAGCATGCCTATTTACATATTGGCTGTTTACTACTTATAAAGCACATATTCTGCATGAGCATATTCTACATCCCTAATCTAGCTAATACCTAAACTTAACAACTACCTTACTAACAGTTAATAAGCAGTAAATTAGCAGTTTGTGGCACAAGCCATAGTTAATAGCTAGTTAACAGTGAGAATTAGACATGTCTCACATGTATCCAAACTTCACACTAACACATGATTGTGAAGCGGTGTGTTAGTGTAACCTTATTCAAAAACTACATCTTTGGCATTTCTGTCACAATGTTACGAAGCACTGGTTGGGTAACCCTGTGTAGTGTGTGTGTGTGAGACCCCGAACCACGCGGCGTCTGGTGTGTCATTCCACCCTGAATTACAGCGTTATGCAAGTCTCCCTTCCTGCCATGCGGTTCACAGGAGTGTGTGTGTGTGTGTATGTGTGTGTGTGACGGAGGGCTGAAACAGGATGATTTTCACTTTTTCTTTCATAACTGCGCAGCTGCAAGCGCTCCGTGGCAGGAAGACGGTTGGCTGGCGATGAGACAGCAGCAACTGTAGGAGCTTCCTGGACACCTGATGCACCGAGAAGCAGTCAAACCCACAGCTGACCCCTGACCCCTGACCCCTGACCCCGCGCGCACGCGCACACACACACACATACACACACACACAGCTGCAGTGGGAAAAACAGCTCGGCCGAACAGCGTCACAGTCTTTCTATCCCGCTCGTATTCTCACGCTTCTGTCATGGATAAACTGTGTCCGGCTACAGGATGGCCCTTTTTTTAAACAAAACGATTTTCCTGTCCCGGCACTCTATGATGGAAAATCCTGGAAAATCCTGATCACACAAGAGCCAGAGGACATCCTATCTGCTCCGAGGGACACAATAAGTGCAGAAGACACGTCCCCCTGGAGAACGAGTCGAGAACAGACGCAGCATCGGTCGAGTTAACTAGCAAACACACATCGACATGAAATCAAGACACTGACAATAACATAGCATGTCTTTCACAACATGCCTAATAATAAAAAATGTAACATTTACATTTGACAACTGCGCTACTTCTCAGCATTCACTGACGCGTTCAGGTCGCACTCACTCACGATTGTATGTCTGATCTAAAACACAACTAAACTCATGTTTTGCCAAAAACAGCAACCGCGAGTCAATTTTCTGTCATCTTTGCAGGACTGTGATATGAAGAGTGTACAAAGTAACCGAAAGTGAAAAGCACATACCAGGCACAGGACCAGTATAAACAGATATCTATAGGTACAATGTGTGTCACATGCGTCATCGTTTTCAAAAGCCTGTTTTCACAGTCCACACTACAACGCAAAAACAGCATTTTCAAAAAGCTGTTTTCCTTGACAAAAACACCATCTCAGTGTGGACACAAGGCCAAAACAAAGAGAAAAAGATGCTTTTCAAACGAAAACGTACTAGCGTGGACAAGGCCTTATCCAATTAAAACTACAAAACTACATTTCCCATCATTCTCTGCGGATCACTGACACATGTGACCTTCATTGTGTTGCACTAGTGCTAAAAGCTTCCCGTGCTCATTAGGAAGTGAAAACGCAGAAAACTCTCAAACTATCATGTTTAACTTATTCAGACCAAATTCATTTGAACGCAAGCCACATAATTACAGCTTCACATCATCCAAACATTTACTAGCTCCGACGGAGCTAACGATCATCTATTATCCTCCTGAAGACGCTGCAGGACAGAAGACATTCTGTTCGTCGTGATGCTTTCAAAAGATCAACACATTATTCAATAATCCAGTCAGACCGTCACAGACGTGAAGTTTGAGGTACCCAGGATCACACGAGGGACCCACAGACTGTATTTATTCCCTGACCGAGCCGCACACACATCTTAGTATTTCTGTCTTGCTTCTAGTCAAAATATCTAACAATGACTAAATTAAGATGCATTTACTAAAAGCAAAATGACGTAAGATAGTTAGCCTTGTTTCCAGGAGAAAAAAACTAAATTAAGAGTATTTTGCTTAAAATAAGTAAAATTATCTGCCAGTGGGATAAGTAAAATAATGCACTTAATTTTGCTTATCTAGTAAATACATCTTGATTTATGAATTTTTAGATATTTTGACTAGAAACAAGACAGAAATACTAAGTAAGATAAGCCTTTTTTTTTTGCAGTGAGGAAATGAAATGGAGAAGTGGCAGACATGAAGGATCCAGAGACGCACCAAACATGAATCAGAAATACAAGCCACCGATTTCAGCTGATCCAAAATGTAATTTATAAATCGGAGAGTTCCGGTCCTTGATTCTGATTGGCTGAGCCACGTTCGAAGCTGTTGAAACCCGCGGACATGAAAACCCCTAGCCCAATTCCACAGACTTGGCAACAGTGTGTTCAATCCTCGACACATAGAAACTGTGTGGTGTGACGCGAATAAAGCAATAATCCCCGTGAAGCCGTGGTTTACAGTGAATTTATAACAGCTAACTCCGCTTCACGTCGTGCCTAACAACGGCCCTTAGCTGTTATAAATTCACTGTAAACCACGGCTTCACGGGGATTATTGCTTTATTCGCGTCACACCACACAGTTTCTATGTGTCGAGGATTGAACACACTGTTGCCAAGTCTGTGGAATTGGGCTAGGGGTTTTCATGTCCACGGGTTTAAGCAACCACAATAACGTGATATTTAGCCCCTAAAATGTGAATTTTACCAGGGGAATCCCACAATAAACCATGCATTTTACCCCTCGAAACACGATTGGGCTAGTGTTTTGAGTAACACTTGGGTGGGTTTTGTTGTGAAAACCTGGCAACCCTGGTTAAACGTTTCTCCAGCGGGTCAGTTTGAGCTGGTCAGCGCTGGTAGCTGCTCGCAGTGACCGTCAGTATCTGTTCCTGCACCTTCTCCGTGATGCCTCCGCTGTGTTTGGTCTGGATGCCGCAGGTCCCCGTGCTTTCCTCGCTGTCTGTGTCCCCGTAACAGCTGGAGCCCGAGGAGACCGTCACGCAGCCCGAGGAGTCTCTGTCCTCACGCTGACCGCTCGTCTGGTCCTTCAGCAGCTGCACCAGGAAGCTGATGTACTTCATGGCCAGGCGCAGGATCTCGTTCTTGCTGAGCTTCTTGTCAGGCGGGTGGGTCGGGATGAGTTTGCGGAGCTCGGAGAAAGCTCCGTTTACGTTCTGCTGCCGCCAGCGCTCGCGGCTGTTAGTGAAGACGCGCCGAGCCATCTTCTGAGGAGGACCTGAAGGAAACCACACAGCTGAGCGTTCACCACGATGCTGAACCAAGGATGAAGAAGAGTGTGAAAACTCTAAACAACATGCGTCTCCTAGGCTTGTCAAAAATACCGACTGCTGAGATCGTGAAAATGTGACGACAGCAGCATCTCCCGCGAGCATGTTGAGCGGATTCTTACAGTTGTTCTCAGTCGCTCTGGTGCATTTCTCAGATTCTCAAAACTACTTCATCATCTAGTCACTTGTGCACATCATAAAAGCAGTTTCTCATTCTTTTGAACAAGTTGCGATTGCTTTGGTGCTTTCATGAAGTTGATTATGTACATTTGTCTGCGGTTTCCTACATCATCAGTTGCTAATGTCATGTTGCTCAAAAAAATGTATTATATAGTTCCTTCTCTGTGCAGCTGTCAAAAAATCTAGTCATTAGTTCATCATTAAATGCAAAATGGTTGATCTAGTCGTCCTAAACTTTTCACCTTTGTGCCCATATTAGTGACCCAGGAGCCCAAAACCAGTCATAAGGGTTAATTTTCCGAAATTGAGATGTATGCATCGTCTGAAAGCTGAATAAATAAGCTCTCCATTGATGTATGGTTTGTTAGGATAGGACAATATTTGGCTGAGATACAACTATTTGAAAATCTGGAATCTGAGGGTGCAAAAAAATCTAAATATTGAGAAAATCATCTTTAAAGTTGTTCAAATGAAGTTCTTAGCAATGCATATTACTAATCAAAAATTAAGTTTTGATATATTTACGGTAGGAAATTTACAAAATATCTTCATGGAACATGATCTTTACTTAATATCCTAATGATTTTTGGCATAAAAGAAAAATGTATAATTTTGACCCATACAATGTATTGTTGGCTATTGCTACAAATATACCTGTGCTGCTTATGACTGCTTTTGTGCTCCAGGGTCACATTTCTTTTACTTTTCTATATCACAATGACGTTGTAATGTTTTTTTTTTTGTCAGAACACTAGTAAAAAAGTGTAACTGTGAATCCTATCCAGTCTCTTTCAATCAGTATCCCACATACAGTAATGTGCAAATTTGTACTTCTGAAATGGATATATAGCATGCATAAGAAGTGCAGCCTTCAGCATTTCAGTACAGTAACTGTGATCCAAACTGTTCTCACATCACGTAATACTACCAGAGTGCACTGTTATATTGACAACATCTCGTTTGTGAACAATGACACAAGGACTTTTCATTCTGATGGCACTGATGTGTTCATTGACATAAATACTTGCTTTTGAGAGATGAACTAAAGATTTTGAGTAAGTTACAGGCTTTTGCAGGTAATCCATTGTGTGCTGCTGTTTGTACGAATTGTTTTGAGAAATGCACGTACTTCTTTGCAAATATTAGGGATGATTCGAGAAATGCACCAAAGCCACTGTGTTCACGTGCTCGACAGAAATGTCTGATTGTGCATTGAGCGCGTGAACTCAACGGCCAATCAGAGGTGTTTGTGGGAAATGCTGATATCGTCACATTTTAAAAAAATTCAGTACCGAAGTCAGTACTTTTGACAGCCCTAGTGTCTCCTCACAAAACACCCACAGATTAAACGACGTACCGTCACTGAGCTCCAGTTCGAAGTGTGTGGACGGCCGTCTCTTCATACGAGCATTCCCGAAGATCCCAAAGCTTCCCGATGGTCCGAGGAAAGAGCTGAGAGCAACATGAGGAGATGAAGGAGGAAAAGAAATCTATAAAAGCAATCCTGAGTTTTTGATGAGCGTCTGCCACTGATTGGACAAACGTGATGGTCAGTGCTCTGTCCTCATTACAGCACACAGCTCAGATAGATCTGACTTAATTCTGTCTGCAGCGCTTCGAGACTAAAAGAGGTGAAAGATCAAGCTGTAGGTTCAGCAGGTCACTGGTTTACAAGAGAACAGTTTGTTCTTGACTCTGAAGCTCAATAAGACCATTAACCTATAGTGTTTGTGCTCCAGACATGAAGGACTCCTCAAGTCATGCGTGTTGTTGAGGAGATGGTGCTGCTACTTCACGAACTGATCAGATGCACCATTTTCACTTGTTGCACAAGAAAACAGCTGAAGAACCCTAAACCAACCAGGTTTTAACAACCGGATATCCTAGTGACCACCTATAAACCTCACAGCATCACTCAGTCAGACTCTAACTAACCCTAACAACCAGATCTGGGTAGTAACCCATTACATGTGATCTGGATTACGTAATCAGATTCCAAAAATTAGATTAAATTACATTTTAAAATACTCATAATCAGACTACAGTTATTTTTGATTGATTACATATTATCCACTCAATAGCAGTAAATTAGCTATTGATAATTTATTGATTTTCACTAATTCTTCTTTTAACATTTTTAAAGATTTGTGTAATTTCTTATTCATATGTAATGCAGGGAATCCCAAACATTTTTTGTGAGCAGAACCAGTTTCACCTAATATATTTACTTAAAGTACCCCTAAGATTTTAAAATAAATATTGTAATAATTATGCGTCACATCTGCATGTTCACGGTTCTCTGATGTTGGTTAATGGTCACATGACATGCAGGTAAACAAATAAAATGTTAAAATTTTTTAACAAGTGTTTTATTTTGATTGATGTTATTTTAAAATGATTTATTATAATTTTACATTTTTATGATTTAATTAGTTACTTGCTTTTCATTAAACTGATGAACAATCAGCAGTTCCCTCATGAACTCGCCTTGATAATGTAATGTAACGTTTAATGCACTTCATGCTATCAATAACAATGAATGGAATATATATTATTCTTCTGTGCATTTTTATATCGACATGGTAGATTTGAAAGATTATCCTATTTAAATTAATGTGATAAATGAGTTAGGACAAAGGTAATCAAAAAGTAGTCCGATTATATTCCCTAAAATGTGTAATGTGATGGATTACGTTACTAACTACAGTTTTTGTCATGTCATTTGGAATCAGTAACAGATTACAATTTTTATAAAACAGAGAGTTCCGGTGCTTGATTCTGATTGGCTGAGCCGCGTTCGAAGCTGTTGTAAATGACTCTACAAAGTAACATACACCTTTGTTTACATTTGTGTTGCTCGGCAACTACTTTGTTGCAACCACAACTGTTTCTGAGGAGCTACATTGTTTGGTGGAAGAATACTGTTTTTATTAATATCATTACACTTTATTTGCTCTGTTTTATTTTGTGAAACCTTACTACGTATATGGAATAACCGTTTTATAAAAGCAATAAACCCCGTGAAGCCGTGGTTTACAGTGAATTTACAACAGCTAACGTACCTAACAACGGCCCTTAACTGTTATAAATTCACTGTAAACCACGGCTTCACGGGGCTTATTGCTTTAGTAAGTACCTGCTGATGAAGGGGTGCGTCTGCAGGAGGGCCGGAGGCAGCAGGGACAGGCGCAGCATGGAGAGCGCAGGCAGCGGCGGTTTGCTGTGAGCCAGGCTGATGACCGGGATGTTGGGCGGGAGGGACGGCGAGGAGGCGGCGGGGGGGCTCCGGCGGGGGTCCGTCTCGGGTTCGACTGCATGCGTACGGCTCTCTGCATCTCGAGCCGCGTCAGCATCAGGGGAACTCGAGCGAGCTGGACTGACGGGCTGGAGGACAGACGGAGAGATGGGCGGCTCGTTCTCCATCATGACCGGAGACTGATGATCGCTTCTTCTCATCGCTCCTCATGGGGAGGTCTGCAGATGTCTGTTCGGTCCTGAAACAACAAAACAGTCCGAGACAGCAGCCTCTGAAGTCATATTATGATATTACTATTATAAAATATGTGTGAGCCTGCAGCACAAAAGCAGTCATAAGCAGCACAGGTATATTTGTAGCAATAGCCAACAATACATTGTATGGGTCAAAATTATAGATTTTCTTTTATGCCAAAAATCATTAGGATATTAAGTAAAGATCATGTTCCATGAAGATATTTTGTAAATTTCCTACCGTAAATATATCAAAACTTAATTTTTGATTAGTAATATGCATTGCTAAGAACTTTGTCTGGACAACTTTAAAGGTGATTTTCTCAATATTCTGATTTTTTGCAGATTTTCAAATAGTTGTATCTCGGCCAAATATTTTCCTATCCTAACAAAAAAATACATAAATGGAAAGCTTATTTATTCAGCTTTCAGATGATGTATAAATCTCAATTTTAAAAAAATTGATCCTTATTACTGGTTTTGTGCTCCAGGGTCACATATGAAGAACAAAACTGGTGTGACATCATTTGAAACAAAAAACGTTTGGCTTGGCAAGCTGTTTCAAACTTCTGAAATAAACTCTTGCCAGACAAGAAAGGTTCCAGAAAAGTTCACTCCGCTTGTAAACACCGTCAAACTGCCACTGGTCCGCAGCGAGCGTGTAATATGTAGGTGTGCTCTTGGGATGCTGTAACTGTGCTGTGAGTATACGGGGGATTTACGATTCGCATTCACACTGCAGGTGAATCCAGAGTCACTCCAGTTCAGTGACCGAAAAACACATCCACTGCTGAAACAAAACAGCTCATGTTAGTGTCGGCCTTTCTGAGATCATCAGGAACAGCTGCTATCAGTGTCCGCTTGTGTTAGTTGTTACTGGTGCGTATATCATCTGTCAGTCGTCCTGCTGTCTAGAGATCAGTCACTGATTGATCGACGAGTCAATCCTCACACAGACACAAAGAGCGATTCAACACACGCTTCTGCAAAAGCTTTCCTTCCCGATTCCCTCTTTTAAACGTCGGCTGTTATTCCTCACATTAGGTTCCTCTTTCTGTACAGTTTTTAATGAGCTTTATTTTTCACAACACCAGTCCGATCCTGAACAAAACACACACACTCGATGTTCTAGAAGCTCCAGGTGTTTTCAGATGGTCACTCACATGAAACATCACGCATTTCACAGTCACGTTTCTTCCAAACGTTCCTCCAATGTTTCAAGCGTCGTCGAGTCTTTAATGTCCATGTCAGTTTACAAGAACTCTCTGATTCTCAAATGAGTTTGTTCTCATGTCAGTACTGCTTGATAAATGCATGAAGTTATTCCGAGTGTCAGCACTGCTCCTGAAGAAGCGTCTGCTGCGGTGTGAGATCTCGTCGGTCACTCACCGTGTTTGTGGTCACTTTCTCTGTCGTCTTCTGTGAAGCAATCGCACCCTCGCTCTCCTCCTCACGTTTCCTTCCCGTAGTTTCTCCAGCGTTCAGTGAAGATCAGAGACACGGAGCGGAGACCTCACTGCAGGAATGACGGAGCACTGCGCTGGTGTAGAAGTGATGCACGAGTTCCTGTCTCTCTCTCCATCTGCCCCCCATCACCAACAGACAAGCTGCTCCAGCTGGACACCAGTTGAGCTGAACTAGTATTGGACGAGAGACACAGAGAGACACACAGAGAGAGAGAGAGAGAGAGAGAGAGCTTTCCGCTCTCTGCTGGACAGGAGGATGTACTTGTACAATATGGTGATGCTGATAAGAGTAAAAATAGTGCCTGCCCCCCCATCTCTCTCTCTCTCTCTCTGGTCAGCCTCAGACTCTGAAGGTTATTGGATCTCGACCAAAAGGAAGCACAACTTACATCATGATTGAACAACATTGTAAAAGTTCTCTCTCACAGTCAAACTGAAGTACAAAACTGAAAGTGAAGCAGCATTTATTCTCTTCTTCTGGAGAACTATGATGTTTATCCTCTTCATCATCACAGGCCTCACTACGCTGCTCCACACACACATGACGTCTCATTCTCTGACCAACACACACACACACACACACACACTCAAACAAACACACTCAAACACTTACACACACTCTCTCACACACA
>NW_015552636.1:198296-202598 GCF_001515605.1 Sinocyclocheilus anshuiensis | reverse complement strand
CACACACACACGCGCACACACACACACACACACACACTGCGTCTCATTCACTGACTAACACACACACTCATACACTCTCTCACACACACACACTGCGTCTCATTCATGACTATCACACACACTCATACTCTCACACACCCACACACACACTGCGTCTCATTCACTGACCAACACACACACTCACTCAAACAAACACACTCAAACACTCACACTCTCACACACACACACTCAAACAAACACACTCAAACACTCACACTCTCACTCTCACGCACACTCACACTCTCACTCTCACGCACACTCACACTCTCACTCTCACGCACACTCACACTCTCACTCTCACGCACACTCACACTCTCACTCTCACGCACACTCACACTCTCACTCTCACGCACACTCACACTCTCACTCTCACGCACACTCACACTCTCACTCTCACGCACACTCACACTCTCACTCTCACGCACACTCACACTCTCACTCTCACGCACACTCACACTCTCACTCTCACGCACACTCACACTCTCACTCTCACGCACACTCACACTCTCACTCTCACGCACACTCACACTCTCACTCTCACGCACACTCACACTCTCACTCTCACGCACACTCACACTCTCACTCTCACGCACACTCACACTCTCACTCTCACGCACACTCACACTCTCACTCTCACGCACACTCACACTCTCACTCTCACGCACACTCACACTCTCACTCTCACGCACACTCACACTCTCACTCTCACGCACACTCACACTCTCACTCTCACGCACACTCACACTCTCACTCTCACGCACACTCACACTCTCACTCTCACGCACACTCACACTCTCACTCTCACGCACACTCACACTCTCACTCTCACGCACACTCACACTCTCACTCTCACGCACACTCACACTCTCACTCTCACGCACACTCACACTCTCACTCTCACGCACACTCACACTCTCACTCTCACGCACACTCACACTCTCACTCTCACGCACACTCACACTCTCACTCTCACGCACACTCACACTCTCACTCTCACGCACACTCACACTCTCACTCTCACGCACACTCACACTCTCACTCTCACGCACACTCACACTCTCACTCTCACGCACACTCACACTCTCACTCTCACGCACACTCACACTCTCACTCTCACGCACACTCACACTCTCACTCTCACGCACACTCACACTCTCACTCTCACGCACACTCACACTCTCACTCTCACGCACACTCACACTCTCACTCTCACGCACACTCACACTCTCACTCTCACGCACACTCACACTCTCACTCTCACGCACACTCACACTCTCACTCTCACGCACACTCACACTCTCACTCTCACGCACACTCACACTCTCACTCTCACGCACACTCACACTCTCACTCTCACGCACACTCACACTCTCACTCTCACGCACACTCACACTCTCACTCTCACGCACACTCACACTCTCACTCTCACGCACACTCACACTCTCACTCTCACGCACACTCACACTCTCACTCTCACGCACACTCACACTCTCACTCTCACGCACACTCACACTCTCACTCTCACGCACACTCACACTCTCACTCTCACGCACACTCACACTCTCACTCTCACGCACACTCACACTCTCACTCTCACGCACACTCACACTCTCACTCTCACGCACACTCACACTCTCACTCTCACGCACACTCACACTCTCACTCTCACGCACACTCACACTCTCACTCTCACGCACACTCACACTCTCACTCTCACGCACACTCACACTCTCACTCTCACGCACACTCACACTCTCACTCTCACGCACACTCACACTCTCACTCTCACGCACACTCACACTCTCACTCTCACGCACACTCACACTCTCACTCTCACGCACACTCACACTCTCACTCTCACGCACACTCACACTCTCACTCTCACGCACACTCACACTCTCACTCTCACGCACACTCACACTCTCACTCTCACGCACACTCACACTCTCACTCTCACGCACACTCACACTCTCACTCTCACGCACACTCACACTCTCACTCTCACGCACACACACACACACACACACACACACACACACACACACTGCGTCTCATTCACTGACTAACACACACACTCATACACTCTCTCACACACACACACTGCATCTCATTCATGACTATCACACACACTCATACACTCTCACACACCCACACACACACTGCGTCTCATTCACTGACCAACACACACACACACACACACACACACACACACACACTGTCACACACACTTACACACACACTCTCAGTCACACACACTTACACACACACTCTCAGTCACACACACTTACACACACACTCTCAGTCACACACACTTACACACACACTCTCAGTCACACACACTTACACACACACTCTCAGTCACACACACTTACACACACACTCTCAGTCACACACACTTACACACACACTCTCAGTCACACACACTTACACACACACTCTCAGTCACACACACTTACACACACACTCTCAGTCACACACACTTACACACACACTCTCAGTCACACACACTTACACACACACTCTCAGTCACACACACTTACACACACACTCTCAGTCACACACACTTACACACACACTCTCAGTCACACACACTTACACACACACTCTCAGTCACACACACTTACACACACACTCTCAGTCACACACACTTACACACACACTCTCAGTCACACACACTTACACACACACTCTCAGTCACACACACTTACACACACACTCTCAGTCACACACACTTACACACACACTCTCAGTCACACACACTTACACACACACTCTCAGTCACACACACTTACACACACACTCTCAGTCACACACACTTACACACACACTCTCAGTCACACACACTTACACACACACTCTCAGTCACACACACTTACACACACACTCTCAGTCACACACACTTACACACACACTCTCAGTCACACACACTTACACACACACTCTCAGTCACACACACTTACACACACACTCTCAGTCACACACACTTACACACACACTCTCAGTCACACACACTTACACACACACTCTCAGTCACACACACTTACACACACACTCTCAGTCACACACACTTACACACACACTCTCAGTCACACACACTTACACACACACTCTCAGTCACACACACTTACACACACACTCTCAGTCACACACACTTACACACACACTCTCAGTCACACACACTTACACACACACTCTCAGTCACACACACTTACACACACACTCTCAGTCACACACACTTACACACACACTCTCAGTCACACACACTTACACACACACTCTCAGTCACACACACTTACACACACACTCTCAGTCACACACACTTACACACACACTCTCAGTCACACACACTTACACACACACTCTCAGTCACACACACTTACACACACACTCTCAGTCACACACACTTACACACACACTCTCAGTCACACACACTTACACACACACTCTCAGTCACACACACTTACACACACACTCTCAGTCACACACACTTACACACACACTCTCAGTCACACACACTTACACACACACTCTCAGTCACACACACTTACACACACACTCTCAGTCACACACACTTACACACACACTCTCAGTCACACACACTTACACACACACTCTCAGTCACACACACTTACACACACACTCTCAGTCACACACACTTACACACACACTCTCAGTCACACACACTTACACACACACTCTCAGTCACACACACTTACACACACACTCTCAGTCACACACACTTACACACACACTCTCAGTCACACACACTTACACACACACTCTCAGTCACACACACTTACACACACACTCTCAGTCACACACACTTACACACACACTCTCAGTCACACACACTTACACACACACTCTCAGTCACACACACTTACACACACACTCTCAGTCACACACACTTACACACACACTCTCAGTCACACACACTTACACACACACTCTCAGTCACACACACTTACACACACACTCTCAGTCACACACACTTACACACACACTCTCAGTCACACACACTTACACACACACTCTCAGTCACACACACTTACACACACACTCTCAGTCACACACACTTACACACACACTCTCAGTCACACACACTTACACACACACTCTCAGTCACACACACTTACACACACACTCTCAGTCACACACACTTACACACACACTCTCAGTCACACACACTTACACACACACTCTCAGTCACACACACTTACACACACACTCTCAGTCACACACACTTACACACACACTCTCAGT
>NW_015552636.1:188296-193296 GCF_001515605.1 Sinocyclocheilus anshuiensis | reverse complement strand
CAGATGTGGCACTGCTGGCTGGTGATGAAAGCTTTAGCACTAAAGGCTGGAACACAACAGACATCACAACACCAGTCACTCATCACACACTAACAGACTTTCACGACAAACTCACGCAGAACCCAACATTTCTCCAGCTAGCACTGACTCGTCCAGACTGTAAGTCAGTCCTGTATTCCAGCACTAAGTGCTAGAGTCAGTGTGTGTTTGTGCTCCAATCGTGAATGATTCCTCCGATCATGTGTGCTGTTATTGAGCTGCTTCACTGAGCGATGCTCTCGGTGTTTGTGGACTAAATGAACTCCAGCGAGAGCCGGTCACACATCATGCGGTTTGATAAGATGCAGAAACCCATGCGCTGCTCACACCTGTGCGAGGGATTAATATATCCGTCACGCACCGCGAGATTCACCAGAGCTCATGACAGCATAAGAACACAATCATCAGAGACAGATAGAGCTGTGTCTGCGCCGCTCGAGTACCCAGGATGCACCTGGAGCAGCAGAGGGAGGATGTCAGGGACAGCTGTTTCCTGTCCACACTTCCTGTTGGAGCGCTGGAGGGCGGGAAGCTTGATGTCGAGAGCGTCGGCCGTTTTCCAAACAGGATCTATGTGCCGCGGTCACAGGTGTGAGTGCACGAACGCTCATTATTCATAACTCATTTCTTAATGCGCCGCCGGGCTTCCGATTGACAGAGCATGGCCAAACTCACTTCAGCTTCGCTCCAAAGGACAACAAGAGTTCAGAAGTACAACATGCTCAGATAAAGACATTACAGTGAATGATTTAAAGTGCTCAAATCACGAGGAATCAGATTGTTCTTGATCGCCTGAGATCATTGATTCATTAAACTATGAAACACACTGCAAATGTCAGATATAAAAATGTATTTCTCAGTTCATAAAGAGCATTTCTTGACACTGATCAGTAAATATGACTTCTGCATGCATGCATATAAACAAAGGTTTGTTTGTGACACAGCAGTCAGTATAAAGCCAAGACGACTGACATTTGTACGTGAGTGAACATTACAGATCTACTGATTAATTTATGCTCTTCAATATTTGACTGAATGTTTGCTCTAGTTTTACAGTCACGTTTTATTCTCTTCGTGATATTGACAGACATCAGTCTTGACCCGTCAGGAAGAACACACTCCGTTTCCTCTATAAACCCAGCATTACTCTCGTGTGACGCAATAGAGACAAAACGTCCTGCTGGAGTTTAGGAGACCTGCTCTTCCAGTTACTCCAGTTCAGCAACAGCAGACGGGTGATGATGAAAGAACAGTGTCTCTCTCTCTCACTCACTCACTCACTCACTCTCTCATACACACACACGCAAAACACACACTCACACTCTCTCTCATACACACACACACACACACACTCTCTCACTCACACACACACACACACACACACTCTCACGCAGTGATTTTACCGCAGTTAGGAGGGTTTCAAGCATTCCGTTTCATGTCTAAAACATCCATTAACTGTGGTCAATTACTGTAGCACCACCAAATTATTATTAGCATAATCAAAGCACAAGCAAAAACCCATTATTGTTACTGTAATGTATCTTGATGTTTTAATTTCTTGATGAAGATTATCAACGGATTAATCACTGTAACAGTGTGTGCAAAACGCACACTCACACTCATGCACACTCCCACACACGTGCACACTCATATATACACACACACACACACACACACACACACACACACCCCCTTCTATGGAGTCCCTAAATCAGGTGTTTCCCAACCTTTTTTCTGCCTCTGCACAGTTTTGATAAATAAAAAAATCCCATGGCACACCTCTAAGCACTGAAATATAGCAAAAAAACAAAGATAGGAGCGAACACAAAAGCATTGAAATACAATTTTCCTCTTACATTTTGCCCCATCACCATTAAACCCTAATCTAAATAATCAGAAACACCACAGATCATGAGACACAACACCGAAACATCACAACAAGCACAATCACTGCTTCTACACTCTTCATATTACACCAAACAAGCCACATGATGATCAGATTCTGAACCATGAACCGGCGAAGAGCAAAGGAACAAACGAGTAACAGCCGAATCAGCAGAGGAAAACTAAACCAAAGCCTTGGGACCAAAACCACACCAGAACCTGCAGCGTCTGCCTTGGAAAAAAAGAGACAACCAATAAAGCGAATGAATGAAAAGCTTCTCTTCCATGAAATTCAGAATCAATTATCATCACATTTACAGCAGAACGCCTGCATATGCATTAATCTGCATATATCATATGACTGACTCAATCAGATGACAGAGGATCTGCTTAAGAAAACACTGACAATAGAGGACTATAAATACAATTTAATATTTCATTCCAGCACAGAAAACTTCTGAACACAAACACAGCCAGTGCAAACACAAATCAGAGAGATGACGTGACCAAAGAAAGTACACAAACCATGAAGAAATAGGTTGTCACAAAACAAGAGGAAGAATGTGTAAATTAAATAAGTGAACAGTCAATAGTGAAATACAGCACTGAACAATCCACAATAACTAACCCTGAGAATGACTCGTTATTAGACTCTCGTGAATCGCATCCACAGACTCTCGGCTCATTCAGAGACCTTCATCTCAGCAAACAGAGTCTCAGCAGACGTGAGGAGGTTATGAATGTCCTACCAGCTGCTGCACTTCAGCTTCAGGACGTCGCCGCATTTCAGACACTTGGAGTTCGTGTTTGCGTCCTTCTTCGGGATGTTCCAGCACTGCTGGCATCGCACACGATATTTCTTATACCTGCAAACACCAAAAGTGCACGATAACTAAATCAGGCCTTATTAGAAGAATGCTTAGAAGGAGTGTTGGCCAGTACCTGATCCCACAGGCGTTACAGAGCGGCGTCCCATCTTCAGCGTCTCTCCAGAGAGGAAGTGTTATGTAGAGGACAAGAGAGAGAAAATTACATCAAACACACACACACACACACACACACTTCATGTGCTATATACAAACATCTCTTCATAACATGTTTAGGGCAATAAGAGAGTGTGTGTGTGTGTGTGTGTGTGTGTGTGTTCAGTGACTGTGTGTGTGTGTGTGTGTGTGTGTGTGTGTGTGCGAGTGTTCAGTGACTGTGTGTGTGTGTGTCAAGATGTGGCAGATGTGGCACTGCTGGCTGGTGATGAAAGCTTTAGCACTAAAGGCTGGAACACAACAGACCCAGTCACTCCAGTCACTCATCACACACTAACAGACTTTCACGACAAACTCACGCAGAACCCAACATTTCTCCAGCTAGCACTGACTCGTCCAGACTGTAAGTCAGTCCTGTATTCCAGCACTAAGTGCTAGAGTCAGTGTGTGTTTGTGCTCCAATCGTGAATGATTCCTCCGATCATGTGTGCTGTTATTGAGCTGCTTCACTGAGCGATGCTCTCGGTGTTTGTGGACTAAATGAACTCCAGCGAGAGCCGGTCACACATCATGCGGTTTGATAAGATGCAGAAACCCATGCGCTGCTCACACCTGTGCGAGGGATTAATATATCCGTCACGCACCGCGAGATTCACCAGAGCTCATGACAGCATAAGAACACAATCATCAGAGACAGATAGAGCTGTGTCTGCGCCGCTCGAGTACCCAGGATGCACCTGGAGCAGCAGAGGGAGGATGTCAGGGACAGCTGTTTCCTGTCCACACTTCCTGTTGGAGCGCTGGAGGCTTGATGTCGAGCACTTTGGCGAGAGCGGCGGTCATCTTCCAAACAGAATATGTGCGCCGCGGTGAGAGGTGTGAGCGCACGAATGCTCGTTATTCATAACTCATTTCTTAATGCGCTTCCGATTGACAGGCCGGGGCCAAACTCACTCCAGCATCGCTCAGAAGGACAGGAGATCAGAACCACAACACACACACTTACTTACACACACACACATACTCTCAGTCACACACACTTACTTACACACACTTTACTTGACAAGAAACATTTTTTGCAGTGCTGATTCATTAATCTGTGAAACACTGCAAATGTCAGAGATAACGTTCTCAGTTCATAACAAGCATTGAACAGTAAATATGACTTCTGCAACTTTCTGATGTCATGCATGTAAACGTAAAGGTTTGTTTCTGACATGTCAGTATTTACAGCCCTGATTTATTTATTTCAAAAATGTATTTAGTCACCACTTGTAAGTACACTTGAGTGTACTAGTGTATGAAAGATGGTTCAAGTGTACTGCAAGTGGTGACTAAATACATTTTTTAAATACATAGTATGTTAAAAGCACATTTTACTTCATATTCATGGTGTCCCAAAATAGCACAGTTGAGTACACTTAGATGATCTTAAGTTTCTTAAGTACTAAAGAATATTTTTTTGTATATTAAGGACAAAATTAGCACTTTAAGTACATTATGGACATGCACTTTTTTTTTCACCTGGGATTATAAACGTAAAATAGGGGATTTTTGCTTACGTCAAAATCAAAATCAGTCTTATTTTCTTGGGAATCATTCATGTTTGAAGCACAAATGCTGCAGTTTAACACTTAGTGATATAGATTTGATGAGTGTGAGCACTAGTACTAGTGATGAGTGAGCTGACCAGCACTAACTAGTGTGTGTGTGTGTGTGTGTGTGAGCGAGTCAGTGTGTGAGTGTGTGTGTGTGTGTGAGCGAGTCAGTGTGTGAGAGAGTGTGTGTGTGAGTGAGAGTCAGTGTGTGAGTGTGTGTGTGTGTGTGAGCGAGTCAGTGTGTGAGTGTGTGTGTGTGTGTGAGCGAGTCAGTGTGTGAGTGTGTGTGTGTGTGTGAGCGAGTCAGTGTGTGAGTGTGTGTGTGTGTGTGAGCGAGTCAGTGTGTGAGAGAGTGTGTGTGTGAGTGAGCGTGTGTGCGTGTGAGAGAGTGAGTGCGCGAGTGCGTTCGAGTGTGTGCGTGTGCATGAGTGTGCGTGAGTGTGTGTGTGTGTGAGTGAGTGTGTGCGAGTGCGTGTGTGTGAGTGTGAGTGTGTGT
>NW_015552636.1:169096-188084 GCF_001515605.1 Sinocyclocheilus anshuiensis | reverse complement strand
GTGTGTGAGTGTGTGTGTGTGTGTGTGTGTGTGTGTGTGAGAGTGAGTGAGTGTGTGTGTGAGAGAGTGAGTGAGTGTGTGAGCGTGTGTGTGCGTGAGTGTGTGCGTGTGTGTGTGTGTGTGTGAGAGTGTGTGTGAGTGTGTGAAACTGTAATGTATTTCTGTGATGCGCAGCTGTATTTTCAGCATCATTCCTCCAGTCTTCAGTGTCACATGATCTTCAGAAATCATTCTAATATGCTGATTTGCTGCTCAAGAAACATTTCTGATTATTATCAATGTTGAAAACATTAATATTTTCGTGGAAACCGTCATACATTTTATTTTTCAGGATTCTTTGATGAATAGAAAGTCAAAAAAACTGCATTTATTTTAAATAAAATCTTCTGCAACATTATTAATGTCTTTACTGGCACTTTTGACCAACTTAACGCGTCCTTGCTGAATAAAAGTAGTAATTTGTAAATAAATAAATACTGACTCCAATCTTTTGCACAGTAGTACACATCAACACGTTTCCAGAATGATGTATTAGAGAGTTAAGATCATTGTGAAAACTGAAGACACATCTCATCATCATAAAGACCGAACATACAACAGCACAGACGGAATTATTGATAACGTGGTTTGGATGAGACATCAAAGTATCTTGTAAAGATTCACTGCAGTGGCGAACGTTTGAATCTGAACTGACGGTAAATAAACTGACAGAAACAAAACAAACTTTAAAGTCATTCAGAGTTTAGTTCTGCTCTGGAATATTTCAAACGCTGCTCTTATAACTCACAATGTAACAGATCGCAGAATTTCCTCTCAGCAGTCGCTACAAAGTAACAGTAAATCTCCCGCGCGCGGCATCACGCTCCTGTTCCTCACACATCAGCAGCAGCAGCTCGAGCTGAGGATGATGAGCTTGTGTTTGTGTGATTCTGAAGAGAAGGGAATAAACTCACCGCTGAGACTCTGCAGCAGAGCAATCCTCCGCCTGTCACGTGATCTCACCTGTGACACATGGCCTGCGTCCCAATGTGCAAATCTCTGATATATTAGTCATTTTCAATACTATTTAGGGCAGATAGGGTGGATAGGTTGCACATTGGGACGCAGGGTTATATTCTCTAAATTAAATGAGTGAGTGGATATTGGATTCATTTATTGTAATGAATGAATGATTAACTCCAAACACACGGATTATGATGCACTACTGTTTATTTCATACATCAGAATCAAGCATGACATTTTTATTACTGAACAAACTTAACAGATTTGTGGTTTCTACAGACCGATGAATAATTTGTGCGCATGATGACTTGAGTAGAGAAAGGAGAAATGTGTGTTTGACAGGTTTGTGTGGTTATTAATAATGAAATGAAGTGCAGAACGGCAGCTACTGACCGTCTTTTACTGTAAACCACATCAATCTGCAGAGAATCTACATCATTCATCAGAGCAGATGTGCAGCGCTACTCTTTCTCCAGAGTCTGAACAAGGTAACATTTATAAAAGCCTGAAATTATTTGTACTGTGGAATGTTTCTGTTTTTGGTGAATCTCATGAAATGTGGAGATCACGTCCAGCTGATAGATACTTCACCACAAAATCAACAAAGAAATAAGAAGTCAAACGGTGTATGAAGAAAATGAAGCCCGTTTACGCATCACTCACATTCTTTAATTTTTCCTTTCATCAATACGATATGGTAGTACAGTAATATTTTTCTGCAGTACAGCAAGTCAGAGGATAATGGGAATTACAAAACTATGAATGAATTACAACATCTGCATTACAGTCATGGGAAACCATGAGCACTGTCATAAAAACAATGATGCGGAAAATCTTAACGGTCCTAAAAAAAGGCTTCATTTTATTCATACAAAAGAAAAGAGCCAGAGAGAAGCAGGTGTTGGATTGTGATGTTTTCAGTACATGTACACTATCTCTGATGTTGTGGTTATGTGGAGGATAATGAAGCGGCATGCCGCAGTCCTTCGTGAGGAAATACCTGCGCACCGAATTCAGCCGGAGCTCCAGAGTTCACCGGATGAGAAGCTCAGAGATGTTCGAGCCTTTAACCAGAGGCTTGCCTAGCGTCGGTGTCCCACAGTGCTTTGCGATCCGTCACGAACCCTCAGTGCGGTTTGGGCACGTGGCCGTCCACGTAGAAGTTCCTGGTGACCTTGGGCAGCGTCAGCTCCATGCCGTCCAGCTCCGGCGTCAGGACGATCTGGCAGCTCAGACGAGAGTTCTCCTGCAGCATCGGAGCCATGTCCAGCATATCGTCCTCCCTGCAGACACACAGCATACACACAAACAAAATAAGTCACCTGTGAGATTTGCTATCTATTTTTTTATTATTGGAGACTGGCCATAAATTTTTTAATGCAGTTATGAAAAGGTAGATTGGTCTTGTTAGTATTGGAAGAGTAAGACAGCTGCTGGTTAGTCAAACTAACCTAACCCTACCCCCAATCTGCACAATGTTCTCACCTTTATCCCCCTTTACCTGTTTACATCTCTGACACACACACACACACACACAGAGATACACTCAAGACTCGAGATGAGCACCACGATGAGCAGAGCTCTCCTCACCGTTCCTCAGGCTCTGGAAGTTTCTCATAGTGTTCGCTGCTGACGTACACGTGACAGGTGGAGCAGGCCAGAGACGCTTCACAGGCGCCTGAAGAACAGAGACGAGCTGATGAAGACGAGCCTCAAACACACAGAGATGAAGAGGCGCTGGACTCACCCTCCAGTTCAATGCCGTGCTTGTGCGCCAGGTGAAGAGCATTATCTCCGACCCTCGCCTCGACGGGAATCCTCTGTCCGGAGCGGTCGATGAACACCACATTAACCCTGGAGTAAAGCAGATCTGTCTGGCTTTGGCCTTTCATGCTTATATCCATCTACACCTCTTTTGTCCTCCTTTTAAGTCCACATTTTTACTTTTTCAAATGGTATATAATTAATAAATGAATAGATTAAAAGTTAGGCTAAACTTAAGCTAACATTGAACGATTTACATATTTTAGACAAAATTGTCAATAACACTGTTTTTATTCTCCAAAACTGAGATTTCTGAATGATTCAGCAATTCTTAAAGGGATAGTTCACCCAAAAATGAAAATTCTGTCATGAATTACTCGCCATCACGTCGTTCCAAACCCGTAAGACCTTCGTTCATCTTCAGAACACAAATGAAGATATTTCTGATGAAATCCGAGAGCTTTTCCCTGGGTGCCAGATGCTGCTGATGTAAACACGCAGAGGAAAGCATGCGTCTAATACCCTCCATAACGAAAGAAGACGGTAACTCGGGGGAGAACAGTTGTTGAATAAAGTCGTTATTTTCTCGTAGCTTCGTAACATTAGGGTTGAAGCTCTGATGTCACATGGATTATTTTAACATGTCCTTGCTGTGTTTCTGAGGCTTGATCGTTTCGGGATCCTTGCTGTCTGTGCAGGGTTCATCAGTTCATCAGAAATATCTTCATTTGTGTTCTGAAGATGAATGAAGAGAATGACATGAGGGCGAGTAATTAATGACAGAATTTATATTTTTGGGTGAACTGATTCAGAGACACATTGATAAAGAGTCGCTAGCTTTGTTCCTGAATGATCAGCCGTTTTGAATGAATCGGCTGAATTAATGAATGAATCAACCACTCACTTATTAAGACAGTGGACGTTTTAGTTTAACATTTTAAGTATAATTCCATAATACACATATAATTGGAACATTTGATATTTCTATATTTAATACATTTTGTATTTAAAACAATAATGATATAGCATTATTTATGCATAAACAGTCTGTATGAAAATGCCGCTTCAGATGCAGCTGCTGTGCAGAAATCATTTTGTCTGATTTCATTAGATTGGTATCAGTCATATAATGTTTTATTATTCTAATTGCATTAATGAATAAATTTGAAGTTTAAATTAAGGGGGACACATACATTTAAGAAAGTTAGAAAGTGGCCATTGTAAAGGCCCCAGTAAATGGATTTAAATATCAGCCCTTAATGAAGGAGTTTGTGTTATTTATCAGGTTTTATTCTGGTTTCTAGAGCTGCTAAACTCACACTCGCTTGTCCTCCTCCGGTGAGCTGCTGTCTTCACTCTGACACACACCTGACACACACAAACACAGGACCACAGTTACACACACTCCTGCTACTGGACCCTATAGCCCTTCAGAGAGAGAGAGAGTGTGTGTGTGTGTGTGTGTGTGGTGTGTGTGTGTGTGTGTGTGTGTGTGTGTGAAAGACGCACCGATGCTGGTCCGCAGGCGTCGGTTCGGAGCGGTAAACCCGTCGGTGGGTCCTGTACACGCGTTGAGTCGGTAGAGCGGACAGATGCTGCAGTCCGGTGAAACTCGGACAACCCGCTGCGTCAAACTCACGGCCGACCGGACCGCCGCGGATGCCGCCATGACACTGTTTTGATCACGTGACCTGCGCTGGCCAATAGCAGCCGAGGCGTGATGACGACACTACAGAAGCCTCACAGATTCGAAATCACGACGTTACATTGTTATATACATTTTAATACATCATTGTTTTCAAAGTATCAATGTTGTCCTTGTAAACAGTTTAATGTATCATAAAGGAAAATGAAATCTTATACACTTGTAAACACACTGTGTCAAGATTTCTTGATATTCCTGTTGCATGGACGACCCAGAATAACAGATAGTTTAAAATAGAAATAACAGGAATAATTATTTCATACTTTATTCTCATCCAAAAAAAAAAAAAACGTATTTCGACTGATCTTTTATGATTATAGCCTACTGATCATGTATTATTTCATATGCATAAAATAAGATTCAGTAAATCTTTCAGTAATTTTGGTAGTAAACGGAGAAGTAAATATAAATGCATTTTTAAAGAAAATAGTTCTCACTCTCAATCTTTTCTCCTCTAGCAATGTAGTAATCTATGTTATACTTTTACAAATGTACTCTCGTATCTCGTTTATTACAAATCGCTTATGATGTTGTTTCTCATTTATAAGGCTTTGGATAAAAGCGCCTACTACATGAATAAATAAATCAACTTTGAATACGTTTGCAGATATTGGAAATGCAATAAATGCATTTCTGTTTAATTCATGTATTTATTTTTTTGGTACTATGATTGTTTTTCTTTCTCAGTAGCACAGATGATGGCTCTGGAGTTCTCCTCCGCCAGAGGGCGACAAACACCCCACAGATCTTCCTTTTATGAGCAGCAACACCAGGAGCTGTCTACATGGATCACATTCAGAAACATGGCTTTTCATATTACTGCAATGCTGATGACTCTCAACTCTACCTCTCATTCCATCCTGATGATTTTACATTAACTGTTCCCTCCTGGTGGAATGACCTGAGCAGCTGAGTCGTTAGCCATCTTCAAGAAATGACTAAAAACACATCTGTTCCACCTTTATTTGACCCTCTAACTCTAGCACTCTCTATTCTATTTCTATTCTTTAACAAAAAAAACTTTTAGACTTGCACTCAATTCATTTACTGCTTGTTTTCCCGTCTGTATTGTTCCCTATCTTACTGTGATCATGTTTGAAGAGTAAATGTAAATGTGAGTAATGAACACATGCTGATGAACACAACCGACTCTCCATGTTGAGTGAATGCTGTTCTGTGACATACAGACTGATCCAACACGCTAAACTAACAGCAGACGCCATCACAGGACCTCGTGTTCATCCTGTTATTAAATGATCAGGGCTGCCAGCTGTTCAGATCAGCTTTGGAGGATTCCCACGGCAGGCTGGGTGGGAGTTTTGGTTGGAATTGTTTTGTTTAAAAAAAACAACAACAGCAGCAGAGTTTTGTCTGACATCTGGATGTTTACAGTCATTAAAGGTTCTGACCTGAATGGCCAATCAGAGAGCTCAAGAAATCAAGAGGTGTGTCTGTGATTGGCTAAACAGCGTAAAGAGAATGTTTTTCTGTTATCATGCTAGATTAAACGAAGTGTGCTTTTGCTCATATGTGATGATGCTTTCCTCTGCGTGTGGCGTGAGAAGAGTTGTGTGAGTTTCACGCTGAACATGTGAGAGTTTGCAGCCCTATGATATCACTTTCAGCTTTTCTAGACACATATTCATGTGATACATAAATGCTAAACTTCACACCTTTGGCTGACCTTGTTTGTAGTTTAGTACAGATTGAGTCGTTTTAAAGCAAATGTGCAAAACCAAGCATAGTTTCAGGCGTCTGTCACTGCACACACTCACAAACATCAGTGTGTGTGTGTGTGTGTGTGTGTGTGTGTGTGTGTGTGTATTGATTGTATACATAAAAACTGATGTTAAGAATTATTGTTGGAGTCATGAGATTATTATTTGGTGTATATGTATATTTTGTTTATATATTTTGTTGATATAGTTGTATATGAATTTGGGATGACTTATGAATGTATTTACTGTATTTTGTTATAGATTTGAGATATATGTGTATTTGTTTAAAAGATCTTCGTGATACTAGGGGTATTACGGTAATACGTGTTTTAATGAGCGCAGGTGTTGCTTGGTAGCACATGGCACTGAGGAAGGGTTAATACCCGAAAACGTTCTGCACTTGCACTTTTGCACTTCTTTCTATATATTTTTGTGACCTCTGAACAATAAATGGAATAAGCTTGTTTAGCTGCATTTGGAGGAGTGCGGATGTCTTTCATCTTTGGATCTTTGTATATTTTGGATCTACGCACCATATGTTTCTGTCTACTGGATTTTTGGACGAGTGTTTGGTGCTACTGCCTTTTTTGTAGATTATCAAGTTGTAAATATTAAATAGTTTGTGTGAATATATAAATAATCACTTTGTTAACATATATATAATCATAAGAAAGCATCATGGCACCATTTATCTAAGGAAAAATGCTTAGCTGCGTGTGTTTATATCCTTACGCCAAGCAGTGAAGTTTTCATTGCAAAGATTTGCTTAAAGTGTGTGTGTGTGTGTGTGTGTGTGTGTGTGCGCTTGTTTTTGTGACAAATGAGGACATAAATTTGTATAATGACAAAGGTATGACATAGGTATTACAAGGAGAAGGTGACTTTTTCTGTGTGTGTGAGAGAGAGAGAGAGAGCGAGAGAGAGTGTGTGTGTGTGTGTGTGTGTGTGTGTGTGTGTGTGCGCTTGTTTTACTTGTGTTCCAGCAGGCTGGGTTTGTTTAGTCTCATGAAGTTAAAAAGAAGCTAAGCAGACAGAGAGCGGAGAGATGTTCAGATACTGCAGTCACACACAGACAGATAAGCGATGTGTGTGTGTGTGTGTGAGTGTGAGAGAGAGTGACGCGTCCCTCTGCTCGTGTGACTTTCATGTTTTAGGTCTCTTAGTGTAGAGGTTTTTTACATGCAAAGAGAAACACTTTGTGTTGGTTTAGACCAGAGGTATTCAAACGGTCCCTGAGGCCCAACACTGCGCTTTATATCTGTCTCTCATCAGACACACAGTTCAGATCTCAGTCTCTGCTAACGAGCTAAAGAGTTCAGTCAGGTGTGTGAGACGAGTCACAAATCACGTACTGTCTGAGTAGGCACTACATTTGAAGTTGATCTTAGGTCTCGATCATTATCGAATGCAGACTTCTGTGTGGAGGTAGTAGGTCATCCGCGGACTTTTCGAATGCTATGAATTCACACATTCCTTTTGCGTGAAGGTAAGATTGTACGAATTTATGAATGAATGGCTCATTTTAAAATCTTCCTGTTATGATTACATTTGTTGTGACATCTGCTTCGAACATTACAATGCTCCTGACAACTTTTGTTAACTCTACAAAAAGCGAATGCACTTCAGCAGCTGCTTGCTCTTCAACAGTGAAAGTTGTAAAGATGGGCTGCAGGACTGGTTTGAAAAGCCCTGAGTTTGGACACACAGATGAAGATTTCTTCAGACACAGACACAGACACAGACACACACACACACACACACTCTCTCTCTCTCACACACACACACACACTCTCTCTCACACACACAAACACACACACACACACACTATGGACTATGGAAGCCCGTTTCAGCCACTGAAAAAACAAATAAAATTCAGTGTCGGAAACAGCCTTCCACACACATCAGTGTTTCTCCCGCATGAGAGGCGTTTCTTTGAAGGGGAAGGGCGTGGTCTCAAAATTAAAGATGAAAAAGCAGACATAACGCTAGCAGGGGTCACTCATACTGCATTAAAGGGGTCATGAACTGAGAAACCAAAATTCCCTTGATGACATATAAGAGGTGATTGTACTATAAAAACATCCTGTAAGTTTCAGAACTCAGAATTTTCTCATTAGTCTAAAAACAGCTTATAATGAAGGCAGTCTGCCACAACATCAGCTTGTGGAATATTCTACTCTATGATGTAATAGTGTGCTGTCTGTTCAGCATCGCCCACCTGCTTCTACAACACTGCCTGTTTAGCCCCGCCCACCTGCTTCTACATCACTGTCTGTTTAGCCCCGCCCACCGATTCTACATCACTGTTTAGCCCCGCTCACCGATTCTACATCACTGCCTGTTTAGCCACGCCCACCGATTCTACACCAGTCTGTTTAGCCACGCCCAACTGATTCTACATCACTGTCTGTTTAGCCCCGCCCACCGATTCTACATCACTGCCTGTTTAGCCACGCCCACCGATTCTACACCAGTCTGTTTAGCCACGCCCACCTGCTTCTACATCACTGTCTGTTTAGCATCGCCCACCTGCTTCTACAACACTGCCTGTTTAGCCCCGCCCACCTGCTTCTACATCACTGTCTGTTTAGCCACGCCCACCTGCTTCTACATCACTGTCTGTTTAGCCCCGCCCACCTGCTTCTACAACACTGCCTGTTTAGCCCCGCCCACCTGTTTCTACATCACTGTCTGTTTGTTAGTTAGGACTTTCAGACCATAATGAAGTGTTTCATTTAGAGCACTCATTACTGAATATTTTTAATGTAAAACATTTGGGTTAAACAATCAGTCTAAAGTGGGAATCTAATCAAATGTGTTTATTTTGAGAATATGTCATAGACTGAGGAGGAAGAGAGATGAAGAACACACGAAGCTTCATCACCTTTACTGAAGAACACTAGAGATGAGACAGATGATGAGATTACTGGCCTCCATCATTAACCAACTTAACGATCCACTCAATCACACAAACCTGCATGCTGTACTTCAGATGATAGCTGTGTTCTTGAGAAGAAACAGAAGAACCTGAGTAACATCTACAGGCCAGAGAACTCATCCTGCTTACATTTATTCTTCTTGAATATCATATTTCACTCTGATATACAAGTGTACAGACGTCATGTTACATCCATGAGTAAACGAGAGAGGCGTTTCATCTGTGTTTATCTCTCTGACATCACGTGTGTTTGAATGAATGTAATCGCTGGAGTTTGTGTCTTACGCAGGTGTACAGCTGACGGTACAGCAGAGATGTTGAAGATGTCTGAATGTGTAAAACTGATTCTGAAACAAGCAGACATGTGCCAACAGCTGCAGAACGACAGGAAACAAGCTCATCGCTCTGAGTCTGACCGCAGTATTAAACAGCGCATACAAACTAAAAGATCTCCTTTCTTTTACAAAACATACACCTTTTTCAAACATTTTCCTTTGTTACTCTGTTATTTTCTACTGTTTCAGTCATTTTGCACTGTTGCAGCAGCGATGTCATATTCATAATGGACTGCCATTAAAATTAACAACTGATTTAACAATAATACTGCAAAATGATGTTGAGTATTACACATATGAGCATGTGTTTGTATAGAGATGTAGCATTTTCAGTACAAACACTGATAAAAAGCTGTCTGTCAGCACGCATCGGAAGCCTCTGAATTAAGACTCATTTCTCCTTCAGTTTGAAGAGAATCCCTAACAGACACAAGAACATCATACTTCATCCAGATGTGAAGGCCAAGCACTAACAACCCTAAAAAACTCTAGCAGAAACTTACACTTGCTTACATGATATCTGATTTTTGCTCATACTTTCATTTGCTTCAAATTTTTCTAATTCAAAACACTTTTTAAAATTAAATGTTTTATTACATTTAGGCTCTTGTGCATCTCATATTTTAGACTACTGATAAGAATCGTGTGTATAGAAAACTATTAAAATTAGTTTAATACATTTTTCTGTTTCTCCCTGTAAAGCTGCTTTGACACAATGAGTATCAAGCACAATATAAATAAAGGTTTCGTCTTGACTGGAATAATGCTCCATGCAAACAATAATGCAGAGAAGGACTTTTTTCCGTTCTCATTTCAGAGAGACACAGAAGGATAAAAGTGACCTTAAAGGTCAACCGGGATGACCTGTCTGACCTCTGACCTCTTTATCAGACGGTAAAACAGCATCTAACCATTAGAGACGAGTGCCAGACAAACTCGTTCACATTGAATATTCATGCTAAAAACTGAACTACATAAACAGACAAATGCTCTCTCATGTTTCATGCCCAGATCCACCCATGAACTGCAGAACCAGTTTTACTGCAGGATCTGCCAGAGTTCAGCCGGATCAGATCTTCTGTGACGTCCGTCAGCCACAGCGTGTGTTCCTCCAGCATCTGACGCGTCACGGAGGTTCCCACGATGCACAGTCACACAGCTCAAAGTCTGGCAGCAGTGCGCAGGTGTGAGAGATGCGGTGGGCAGTAACAGTAACTCTGAGGAGGCAGAACACCAGAAGACAACTCTGAGCTCGAGTCGGATCCAACCACAGATTCATCTGATTAAACCTGCATTCGACTCAAAACGTGCTCACATGGAGCTGGAGCTGTGCTAATCACACTGCTGGAGTCAGATCATCTCAGCTAATTAACATGCTCATCAGTGGATATTAATGTGACTCCTACAGGAAGATCCACATCAGAATCATATTATGGCCCACTGAAACCAACAAACATACAAGTGTTAAAACCTCAACCACTGCAGGTCTGGAGGAGAGAGAGAGAGCGAGTTAGAGAGAGAGAGAGAGAGAGAGAGAGCGAGTTAGACAGAGAGAGAGAGAGAGAGTTAGAGAGCGAGTGATGGGGAGTGAGTGAGAGAGAGAAAGAGAGAGCGAGTGAGAGCGAGAGAGAGAGAGAGAGAGAGAGAGAGAGATATATATATATAGAGAGAGAGATATATATATAGAGAGAGAGAGAGAGAGAGATAGAGAGAGAGAGAGAGTCAGTTCTCTGTAGTTTTATGTTGAGTCGTGTTTGATTCTTTCACTGAAGTTTTCATGCCACAGCAGAAGCTTTACTGACACACAAAACTAGAAACGGTAAGAGATTTCTATCCCTTCTGAAACTCATGTTTTACTGTTATGAATAATGAGGAGCTCTGTAGACTCAGATTCTATAGAGGAGATAAATGTGTACTTGTGTGTGTGTTTGCTTTTGTAACTACTCATTCTAATTTGTGTTGAATGTTTTTTATTGTTTTATTAGACAGGGACGATACAGAATAACACTGCTGGATAATTTCGAGCAGCTCTTTAGATGCCTCTAATTGTAATTCCAGCACGTGTCTCTGCTTAATATTTAACTAAGAACCAAAGACCAATTCAGAACACAGTGAAACTATGAATGTACAGAAAATTAAACACACACACAAACACACACACACACACACACACACAGTAAAATAGCTATAAACCCAAATGAATAGTATTTGTCTGATTTTAGTCTCTTCCCAGGTGAAAAAGTGCACTTCCATAATGTACTTAAAGTGCTGTATTTTCTGTTTAGTTAGCACTTGTAGTACACTTGAACCCATCTTTCATACAAGTGTACTACAAGTGGTAAATAAATACATTTCTTAAATACAGAGACAGTATGTTAAAAGCACATTTTATGTCATTTTCATGGTGTCCCAAAATAGCACAGTTGAGTATACTTAGATGATCTTAAGTTTATCTTAAGAAGTACTAAAGAATAATTTTTTGTATATCGAGTACAAAATTAGTGTGTGAAAATAGAGTTCTTTAAGTACATCGTGGAAGTGCACTTTTGTCACCTGGGTTTCTGAACTTTGTGAAAATGTGAACGAATCAAAGGTCAAGTATGAGTCAGTTCAATCGTGACAACTCTCGGAAGATTTTAGCATGGTGCTGGATATGACAATGTTAATGTATTTGGTCTTAGCGGAATAGATCTGCTACGCTGCTGCTGAATTGCTGCTGCTGTTGGTTATTGCTGTAGTTGTAGATTATTGCTGCTGCTGCAAGCAAGTACAGGAACTCACTACTGCCAGTGCATATGAGTATTTAAGACATACTGCTGCTGCACAAATAGCATATAAAATAACCCGTAGCAGATCTATACAGGTGGAGCTGGGGAAGGTGGAGGGTTTCTGAGAAACTCTGAAAGTGTGCTGCAGGAACCTCAAGTGAATGCTAGCCAGCCATATAAATGCAAGGCAGTAAGCTCATTGGCTGCATATGCAGCATGAACCAATCAGCTTGTGCCAAGTCGTTTAACTCTCTGAATATCATCAGTTACATTAACAACCCATCAGCCTGCGCCGTCTAGAGTTTCATGACTAAACTATATATGTATTAGTTTATATGAACTAACAATACAAATACTTCTAAAGCATTTATTAATGCTAATTTCAACATTTACTAATATATAATCAAAATCAAAAGTTCTATCTATAAATATTATTTTAATGGACTTGAGCTAAAGAAGGATTAATAAATACTGTAATAAATGCATTGCTCCTTGTTAGTTAGGGTTAGGGTTAATGCATTAACTAAAGTTAATTGTTAAGACATTATTGTAAAATACATCAGCATATTTCAATTAATTGATTATCTAAATAAAAAGACTAAATATTTCTGCTCATGAAATTAATCAGACTGGCTCAAATTAATTTCACTAAACATGATCAAATTCAAAGAGCAGCTGTTGACTGAATGTGATGTTACTCGGATGATTTGCTGGTAATTTACTCACCTTCAGGCCATCCAAGATGAAGATGAGTTTGTTTCTTCAGTGGAACAGTAAAGAAGATATTTAGCTGAGACTGCAATTCTTGGTGATTCATAAAATGCAGGTCAGTGGCTACAGACACTCTGAGGGTCAGAATTAATTCACACAGAATGAATCCCCGTGGCTCCTGGTGATATACTGAGGTCTTATGAAGAGAAACTATCAGCCTGTGCAACAAACTGAACATTATTTACAGTATTATTACCTGTAATCCATACGTTCAGTTTCTTGCACAGACTGATCGTTTCACTTCATAAGACCTCAGTATATTGCCGATGCCACAGGGATTCATTCTGTGTGAATTAATTTTGACTCTCAGAGTGTCTGCAGCCACTGACCTGCATTTTATGAATCACCAAGGATCGCAGTTTCAGCCATCAGGTTTTTAGTTGGTTTGGTGAGCTGATGATGCTCTTGTGTTTTCAGGACTGAAGTGATGGACCCAAACCAAGCAGTTCTGCCATCCAGTGTCCGCTCTGCTTTCTCCGGCACGATCGGCCTTCACAAAACAACTCCTGCTCAGTTTTCTGACACTCAGGTTCTCTGTTACGATGAGCTGAACTCCACAGCGTCTCATCACTGAGAGCAAAAAGAAGTTTGCTGGAGAACCATGGAGCTTTGCGCTGTGACCTCCAGCGCAGGGTCAACCAACACATCCTCGTTCGCTTTCCAGGACTATCACTGCAACGAAGTCCTCCAGCGGCACTATAACCACACCGGCAAACTGGATCAGAACCGATACAGAGACGGACTGAAACCAGAATCCATCGCCTGTCTGTTCATCTGCTTTCTCATCGTCGTGGAGAACTCGGTCATCCTCATGGCCATCTGGAAGAACAAGAAGTTCCACATGCCCATGTACTACCTGCTGGGTAACCTGACGCTGTCGGACCTGCTGGCCGGATTCACCTACATGCTGAACATCGTGCTGTCGGGTTCGAACACGCTGAAGCTGACGCCGCTGCTGTGGTTTCTGAGGGAGGGCGGCGTCTTCATCACGCTATCAGCGTCTGTCATCAGTCTGCTGGCCATCGCCATCGAGCGCTACTTCACCATGCTCAACACCAAGCCCTACCACCGCGCCAAACGCAACCGCATGTTCGCTCTGATCGCCGCCAGCTGGGCGCTGTCGCTGTTGCTAGGCGCTCTGCCTATTATGGGGCCAGTGCATATGAGTATTTAAGACATACTGCTGCTGCACAAATAGCATATAAAATAACCCGTAGCAGATCTATACAGGTGGAGCTGGGGAAGGTGGAGGGTTTCTGAGAAACTCTGAAAGTGTGCTGCAGGAACCTCAAGTGAATGCTAGCCAGCCATATAAATGCAAGGCAGTAAGCTCATTGGCTGCATATGCAGCATGAACCAATCAGCTTGTGCCAAGTCGTTTAACTCTCTGAATATCATCAGTTACATTAACAACCCATCAGCCTGCGCCGTCTAGAGTTTCATGACTAAACTATATATGTATTAGTTTATATGAACTAACAATACAAATACTTCTAAAGCATTTATTAATGCTAATTTCAACATTTACTAATATATAATCAAAATCAAAAGTTCTATCTATAAATATTATTTTAATGGACTTGAGCTAAAGAAGGATTAATAAATACTGTAATAAATGCATTGCTCCTTGTTAGTTAGGGTTAGGGTTAATGCATTAACTAAAGTTAATTGTTAAGACATTATTGTAAAATACATCAGCATATTTCAATTAATTGATTATCTAAATAAAAAGACTAAATATTTCTGCTCATGAAATTAATCAGACTGGCTCAAATTAATTTCACTAAACATGATCAAATTCAAAGAGCAGCTGTTGACTGAATGTGATGTTACTCGGATGATTTGCTGGTAATTTACTCACCTTCAGGCCATCCAAGATGAAGATGAGTTTGTTTCTTCAGTGGAACAGTAAAGAAGATATTTAGCTGAGACTGCAATTCTTGGTGATTCATAAAATGCAGGTCAGTGGCTACAGACACTCTGAGGGTCAGAATTAATTCACACAGAATGAATCCCCGTGGCTCCTGGTGATATACTGAGGTCTTATGAAGAGAAACTATCAGCCTGTGCAACAAACTGAACATTATTTACAGTATTATTACCTGTAATCCATACGTTCAGTTTCTTGCACAGACTGATCGTTTCACTTCATAAGACCTCAGTATATTGCCGATGCCACAGGGATTCATTCTGTGTGAATTAATTTTGACTCTCAGAGTGTCTGCAGCCACTGACCTGCATTTTATGAATCACCAAGGATCGCAGTTTCAGCCATCAGGTTTTTAGTTGGTTTGGTGAGCTGATGATGCTCTTGTGTTTTCAGGACTGAAGTGATGGACCCAAACCAAGCAGTTCTGCCATCCAGTGTCCGCTCTGCTTTCTCCGGCACGATCGGCCTTCACAAAACAACTCCTGCTCAGTTTTCTGACACTCAGGTTCTCTGTTACGATGAGCTGAACTCCACAGCGTCTCATCACTGAGAGCAAAAAGAAGTTTGCTGGAGAACCATGGAGCTTTGCGCTGTGACCTCCAGCGCAGGGTCAACCAACACATCCTCGTTCGCTTTCCAGGACTATCACTGCAACGAAGTCCTCCAGCGGCACTATAACCACACCGGCAAACTGGATCAGAACCGATACAGAGACGGACTGAAACCAGAATCCATCGCCTGTCTGTTCATCTGCTTTCTCATCGTCGTGGAGAACTCGGTCATCCTCATGGCCATCTGGAAGAACAAGAAGTTCCACATGCCCATGTACTACCTGCTGGGTAACCTGACGCTGTCGGACCTGCTGGCCGGATTCACCTACATGCTGAACATCGTACTGTCAGGTTCGAACACGCTGAAGCTGACGCCGCTGCTGTGGTTTCTGAGGGAGGGCGGCGTCTTCATCACGCTATCAGCGTCTGTCATCAGTCTGCTGGCCATCGCCATCGAGCGCTACTTCACCATGCTCAACACCAAGCCCTACCACCGCGCCAAACGCAACCGCATGTTCGCTCTGATCGCCGCCAGCTGGGCGCTGTCGCTGTTGCTAGGCGCTCTGCCTATTATGGGCTGGAACTGTCTGCATCATCTCAAGTGGTGCTCCACCGTCTTGCCGCTCTACGCCAAGAGCTACATCTTCTTCTGCGTGTTTGTGTTCCTGACCGTCCTGCTGGCCATCGTCCTTCTGTACGCACGCATCTTCCACTTCGTCAAGTCCAACACGCAGAACCCGAGCTGCGTTCAGCGCAAACCCTACGGCCATCGCTCGCTGAAGTACATGGCTCTGCTGAAGACCGTCACCATCGTGGTGGGAGTGTTTATCGTGTGCTGGATGCCGCTGTTCGTGCTCCTACTGATGGACTTCGTGTGTCCCGTGAAGACGTGTCCTGTTCTCTTCAAGGCTGATTACTTCCTGGGCGTGGCCATGTTTAATTCCCTCATTAACCCCATCATTTACACGCTGACGAGCAGAGACATGCGCAGGGCTATTCTGAAGCTGCTCTGCCGCCGCTGCCTGATGACCAAAGACGGCCGCGTGAGGAAGATCGGCATCCGTATCAGCTTCACGAAGACAGACGTGAACCGCCAGGGACTGGAGACGACCATCTCGTCCGGGAACGGCATCACCTCACCCATCAAATCCATCTACCCCAAACTCAAGCTCTCCGTCATCACATAAGCGCAAGCAAAGATCCTGAGCACATCTGTGACCCTGCAGCACAAAAGCAGTCTTAAGTCGCTGGGGTATATTTGTAGCAATAGCCAACAATACATTGTATGGGTCACAATTATACATTTTTCTTTTATGCCAAAAATCATTAGGATATTAAGTAAAGATCATGTTCCATGAAGATATTTTGTAAATCTCCTACCGTAAATATATCAAAACTTAATTTTTGATTAGTAATATGCATTGCTAAGAACTTAATTTGGACAACTTTAAAGATGATTTTCTCAATATTTAGATTTTTTTGCACCCTCAGATTCCAGATTTTCAAATAGTTGTATCTCAGCCAAATATTGTCCTATCCTAACAAACCATACATCAATGGAAAGCTTATTTATTGTACACACACAGAGAGAGAGAAACAAACAAACAAACAAACAAACAAACAAACACAAACACACACTCACTGCATGATGCATAAATCTCAGTTTCAAAAAATTGACCCTTATGACTGGTTTTGTGCTCCAGGGTCACATTTCAGAGTAATTGTAATTAAAGGCTCATTCCAGTAACGAACTGTCACACAGCCCAAAAGAGAAACTGTTTCAAACACGACAGTCGCTTTGCTATATAGGCCTCGAATCGAGCTGTCGTGGGCAGAAAGAAGTCTTTGCGTAGGTGTTCTTCAGCATTTCAACATTCGGTCCTTTACATGTGAACTGAGTTACATCTGCACAAAGACTCAGATATCAGTTCATCAGCCAGAATCAGCTTGAGATCTGAACGCATGCAAAGACTTCAAACAAACATGCACTGAACAGCAGACAGACCTAAAATAGCAACCTTGAGGTTTGGAAAAAGCGCTTTATAAATTTACCTTATTGTTATTATTAAATATGACAGTATATGTCAGTCATTTCTGCTACTGATGAATACACAAACCCTCCACAGATGTGGAGCATCACTGTAAATATTCCACTCTCGTGCTCTTATCGAATGTTAAACCGTGAGCATCTCTTCACACAAAAGCGTATTTAAGGTTTGTTTGCACAGTTTTCTTTGTACAGAGTAAATGCTTGACATGCTGTTTTTACATGCTTTTGTAAAGCCTGATTGATGCTAAATTATGTTCTTTCTTATTTGATATTAAATATTTTTTAATATAACTGAGATACAGTGTCTCCTGTACATGCGTTTCACACATAATCCCAATATTATGAAGTTTGAGTCACATGATTATTTTTTCAGTTTCATTTAAATTTGTAGTTAAAATAACTATAAATAAGTATATTTTAAAGTTTAGAATTAGACGCTGGTAACTCATCAGTGGATTTTCCTCATCAATATAGGCTATATTTCTCACACTTTTCTCATTCTCACTAATTCAAGTTTTTATATGTATGAATCTCTGAAGGAAACCGACTGTCTTCAGAAAAGTTTCAATGGCATTTTCATTTTATCTGATAAAGTAGTGTTTATGAGCGCTGCTTTGTTTACAGCCGTTACCGGGGAAACCACTATATTTCTGATGTTCCAAAAGTGCCTCCTGCTGGCAGAGAATGAATGTTCATTTTCAATAATCCCGTCTGTGGTTTTTGTTCAGACCAATGTGAAAATCCACCCACACATCCCCATTTTAATTTAATTTAATAGTTTATACTTCTGACTCATCCCTTTTCTTAAAAATGGTTTATAGGCTCAATTGTGATGTTTATCATTTTATAATTTATTTAGTTTTTGTGAAAACCTGTATCTCAACTGTAAATCAATTGCTATTTCATGGTCTACAACAGGAAAGAAAGCCATTATAACATGTACATGACAAATGTAGAAACACTAGACACAACTATGGGGCATCATTGTACAGCAGCCTGGGGCCCCCAATGCAGTAAACCCACCCCTGAACTTAATGTGTTTAAATAATTTGTTTTGTGTTTGGAGTTCTTCACTCTGTACATGTTTGGTAGTGATTTCTGTGTGTAGCGTGTCCGGCTGTCGCTGATGTGTGGAGCAGCCTGTGGTTCAGATCTGTGGGAGTTTGCAGAGGGGCTGCTCTACTCGCTCACTAACATGGAAACACAATTCAGCTCAGTTTTCCCGTTTACCGTAAACACACTGCCATCACGTGACCACACACACACACCACACGCTTCTGAGAGCCGTACACATCAAACCACACGCTGCTCACAAAGCCACGGCCATGAGACAGACATGTGTCACACACACACATACACACACACACTCACACACACGCACACACGCACGCACGCACGCACTCACTCACTCACTCACTCACTCACTCACTCACTCACTCACTCACTCACTCACTCA
>NW_015552636.1:156041-169073 GCF_001515605.1 Sinocyclocheilus anshuiensis | reverse complement strand
TCACTCACTCACACACTCACTCACTCACTCACTCACTCACTCACACACACTCACTCTCTCACACACACAGATACACACACACACACGCACACACACACACTCACTCTCACACTCACACACACGCACGCACACACGCACTCACTCACGCTCACACGCACACACGCACACGCACACACTCACACACACACACACACACACACACACACACTTCTGCCATCATTTTCCAGAACTGAAGCTTCGGATGATTATTTATAGAAATGAAACTATGATCATCAGGGTGATTGGTTAAAGTGGTTTGGCCGTGATGAAACCTGACGAGAGGTTTTATGAGAACAGAAGATTAATAAATAATTAAATGTCATGTCTAGTTTTGATTTAAGGCTTCATTCATACTTATCACAATGGGCTCATAAACGTTTTTGTCCACTGGGGTAATAATAGAATGACTGATAAAAAGTTATTAATAGGTTAAAAAAAAAAAGATATTTGCCTCATGTTTTTGCTGTAGTAATCTGCAGTAACAGCAGTTCTTAAATACAAGACGAAGCAGCACAGGCCGGTCGATTTCTGCCAAGAGTCAAATCAGGCACCAAAACACTGCACTAACAGAAGATGTGTCTGAATGTGTGAATCAGCAACTGCTGAAAAATCATTCCGTTTACAAAGAACCGGTGGATCCAAAGGAACATGAAGGGGTTCTCGGCTCCGGCCCTCGAGGGCCCCTGTCCTGCAGAGTTCAGCTCCAACCCTGATCAAACTCACCTGCCAGTAACAGTCTAGCGATCCTGAAGACCTTGATGACCTTGCTCAGGTGTGTTTGATGAGGGTTAGAGCTAAACTCTGCAGGACAGGGGCCCTCGAGGGCCAGAGTTGAGGACCCCTGGCTGAACACATTTTCTTACCGTCCGGGAGCACGCAGTTTATTGTCCTCTAGCGACACCTAGTGCTCACACTCTGAACTGCTGCATCTCACACACACACACACACACACACACACACACTCACAAACACACACACACACACACACTCACAAACACACACACACACACACACTCACAAACACACACACACACACACACTCACAAACACACACACACACACACACTCACAAACACACACACACACAGCAGCAGTTCTTAAATACAAGACGAAGCAGCACAGGCCGGTCGATTTCTGCCAAGAGTCAAATCAGGCACCAAAACACTGCACTAACAGAAGATGTGTCTGAATGTGTGAATCAGCAACTGCTGAAAAATCATTCCGTTTACAAAGAACCGGTGGATCCAAAGGAACATGAAGGGGTTCTCGGCTCCGGCCCTCGAGGGCCAGAGTTGAGGACCCCTGGCTGAACACATTTTCTTACCGTCCGGGAGCACGCAGTTTATTGTCCTCTAGCGACACCTAGTGCTCACACTCTGAACTGCTGCATCTCACACACACACACACACACACACACACACACTCACACACACACACAGAGAGAGAAAGAATAGGGTTACATTTGCTCCATACAAGCACTTTTGGGTGTTGATGTACCCAAAAAAGTGGGCTGTTTTACAGTTCTGTATCTGTCACGGTTTAGCAACATTTTGACCGGTACATTTCCTCTTTTTAAAAGGGGTCAATGTAACTAATGTACATTGTATGAAAATATGTAAAAAAAAAATTTTAAAAAAAAGAAAAGAAGAGGGAAAAAATTGGTAAGATTTTTAAAATAAGTATTTTTTTATATTTTATTTTATTTATTTTTTTATAAAATGTCTCTTCACACACTCTCTCACACACACACACACACACACACTCACACACTAACAAATGTTAATACTGATGGATACGATGGATGTCTACCTCCCTCTGAGCCCAATGAAGTGTGCTGGACTCGATCCTCGCCAAACCCTGAACCAACACAGCTTCAGTGTAGTTTGATCAAGCTGTTCGTGTGATTCTGTATTTGTCTTTTTCATGTCAGACGTCGATCCGTCTTGAAGCTGATGGTGTGATGACTCGAGATCCGACTCAGAGCTTCTGGAGATGTACAAACATACACACAAGATCACTGTTACTAACGAAATGAGCTGTGAAGCGTTTCCGGATGTATCTAACTGTATTCCAGCCTACAGACGCCAACATTGTTTTTGCTCAAATGAAAGATGATTTTCACAGGCTGATGAAATTATGTATTTATAAAACCAATTTAAGCTGCTTTTCCAGGGATTTTGTATATTAGTATTGCGTGAAGTCTGTTTTTTTTTCTTCTTTTATTTATTTGAGATACTGTCCCTTTGCTATTAGAGATATTGGCCCCTGTTCGTTCTTAATGGACGGAACTCGGGCTCATTTTTATAGATAGATAGATAGATAGATTCAGAAAAAATAGGTTTAGTTTACAAACAACATTCACCTATTCAAACTAAAAAAAAAATGTTTTGAGTGGAGCAAAAACAAGATTTGTCCGATTAATAACTAAAAACATAAAATGTCCTCATAAGTCGGTTGTCATGATATTTCACTGTATTAGTGAGAACATTTGGCGCTCAGAAGTAAAACAAAACCTGTTTATACTGTGTTTAGCGCTGTTTTGAGTTGTTTGTGTAATCTGTCGGCTGTTCGCGTCTGCACTAAACATTGCACAGCGGGATGCCAATCAAAGTGACAGTGAAATATGAATTCAGAATATGAATCTGTTGCATGGCTGTTTATATGAAGCCTCGTCTCTGACTCATTAGCTCTCCTGATCAAAGGTTAGGGAGGCGCTTAACTGCAGAACCCGAGCTGGAGAAGCTGTTTGAGCTCCAGACTCCAGGAGATGCAGTGCAGGTGAGTGCAACTCTATAACTAACTCTATTAACTCGGCTCTTGCATTGTTACCAGCCGATTTTATAAACAAGTCTGTAAACTACCAACAATATTGTGATATGAGTGTCTGCTCACCTGAGATCAGCAGGTTTATGATGAATTAACCTCATTACTGTCAGATTGTGATTGAGATCAAATGACAAACACTAATGCGCGTTCAACTTAATTACAGAAGGAAGTTTGTGTTCTGATAATAAAGCATAGAAGCAAACTCCGTAGCTTTCAGACTACTCACTCTTCAGATCAAAACAGGTCACCTGTGAGATTTGCTTAGATCCAATGAGAGTGTTTTTATGGGGGGTGGGGGGGTCTTACAAGGGTATATAAAACACTGGTCTTTCAATAAGTTTTGTGTAGTATTTTCTTTATTTTTCACTTCAAAAACTATGTCTAAAAAGGGTAATATTTTATGTATTTGAGGTCAGAGATGTGGGAAGAGAGAGAGAGAGGGCAAATATTTAGCATTTTAGCTCAGCATTGTCGTCTAATCAGCTAATATTGTCTTTAATAGCCTGCATAGCACTTCATCTTTTATAACATGGCATTTTGACCAAATATATATAATAAATTATATATATATTAGTTTTGGACATGTAAGGTAATTAAAAATATTTTTAAAATACCTTAAAGTTATTACAAAAAAGCATGTAAAGCAAATATCTCCAGTAGAAAGTCCGTGTGGAGCATATGCCCCGGATCTGCGTAATGTTCTCACCTTTTTCCTCCTTTACCTGTTTGCATGTCTGAGAGTTCCTTTCAACATAAAGGCAAAGAAGCTGTTAGTGTGTTGCAGGAACTCTTGAAAGTGTCACATGTTCCTGAGTTTATTAATAACATTGATCCTCCCCGCAGATGAATAAAACCAGTGTAATACAGCTAACCTTCGTTATGCATGACTCAACTTCATATGTCAATATTAGGCCATTTCATGTGATGTTTCCCTAACGTTTCAGACGGGATCTGTGTCTCTCCTCGGGCAGGTGTGGAGATGATTCCTGTGAATGAGTTCCGGAGCATCACGAGCGAGCAGAACCCACAGTTCCGGGTCCTGAAGCCCTGGTGGGACGTTCTGTCCGAGTATCTGGGCATCGCGATGCTGATGATGGGGGTGTTCGGCTGCACGCTTCAGGTGAGCTCCGTGTGCCATCGTGACATAATGACCTTTACACCAGACCTACCAAGAGTTCAGACACAAGTCAGCCGCATACAACACTTCGTGTGCTCAGACTGTGAGTCAGCGACTGAAAATAAATAGTTCACTTGAAAATGAAAATTGTGTCATCATTTACTGTATGATTTTCTTTCTTTCCTTAAATGCAATTTTGAAGAACCTTTGAGCTGTGTTTTACCATGCACTGAAAGAGATTTCACAACACCATCAAAGTATCATAAAAGTATAATAGCAGTGGGTCATGTGACTCACACTTTATTCTGAGCCTTCAGAAACCATGTGATTCTCTGTGCGAGGAACAGATTAAAATTGAGTTAATTCCTTCACTCCAGCTTCAGAAATGCTGCATGCAGACACACTATACAGGTTTGGAATGACATGAGGGTGAGAATTTTCATTTTCATGTGAACTGTTCCTTAGAAAAGTACATGTTATTGTGCGTGCTGCTGTGGTTTGTGATTCTGCTCTCCTCCGTGTTTTAGCTGTTCCATCTGATTCACGTATCAGAAAACATTTCTCCTTCCAATATCAGTCCTGCTGGAGCAGAAGCAGAGAAGTTCTCTAGACGGTCACATTACATGAAGTGATCGCTGTGCACTGTATCTCTGCATTTGGAAGCATGTTTTGTGAATCAGAGGCTCTTCTCTGCAGTCCGTTCTTGTGCGGCTGCATTCAAACACACGACTGGCCGAGCAAAAGGCATTTTCACATAAATGGATGTAAACCTAACGTATTAAATGTTAAAACTCTGGTAACACTGATTATATTTTACCTACAAAAATCATTGAATGTAATGATAACAGGTTTAAAATATACTTTAGAGAAATTGCATTCACCATCCATGTTCCTCTGCGTCGCACGTCTGATCAGGAATGTGTGCAATAAAGAGAAGAGCTTTAGCTGATTAGATAACGCGTCTCTGCGGAGTGTTTGCCATCAGCTCCTGCCGTGACTCGTGATACCCATTGGCCATTCTTCCTTTTATTTGCCGCCAGAAACATACAGGTGTTTGCAGTGTAAATGTTCATTAGATGAGTGCCATGTTTCGTGTGTCATCGTCACTGATGCTTAGACAATCTCCATCTCTCCGCAGCTGACACAAGACAAGATATCTTGCCTGCCGAACCGATTCACGGATCTGTCCGGCGGAGACCGAGACTGCAGTCACCTGCGGCAGGAGAACGAGAGTCTGTGGGAGTTCGCCATCACCAAACGTCTCGGTCCGAACGTCGTGGAGGTGTTCGGCCGGAAGAACGGCCTGGATATCCACCAGTACGAGTTCGTCAACCACTTCTGCTACGAACGGGCCGTGCACTGGTACGGAAAGTACTTCCCCTACCTAGTGGTGATCCACAGCATGATCTTCATGGTGGCCAGCAGCTTCTGGTTCAAGTTCCCAGGGACGTCGTCTAAGATCGAGCTGTTCGTGATCATTCTGGGGAAGTGCTTCGACTCTCCCTGGACCACGAGAGCCATCAGCAAAGTCTACGAAGAGCGGCGAGAGGAGAGAATGGTCGTGTGGAGAAAGAACACAATGACCAAATCAGCCGCAGACAACAACGACGACATAGTGTCTCTGATCCGATCTTCCATAAAGTCCGGCTCGGACCAGAAACCGTCAGAAGCGACCGCGTCGCTCCTGGATAAGAAAGAAGGCGAGCAGGCCAAGGCCCTGTTTGAGAAAGTCAGGAAGTTTCGGACGCACGTGGAGGAGGCGGATCTGCTTTACTTCATGTACGTGCTGCAGACGGCGCTGAAGGTCTTCAAATTCGCTCTCATCACCGTTTACAGCGTCGCGCTGGTCCCCAACATCCAGATCATGGTGATGTGCTCGGTGCCTCCGGATCTGACGGGGTTCAGTGCGTTCTGCTGTAACTACAATAAAGCGCACAAATTAGCCTAATTAGCCTACTGCTACATATGCTTCGTCGGGGTCTACGGACTGCTGTGCATTTATTCGCTGTTTCACCGGTTTCACCGACCGCTGAAAGAGTATTCCTTTGAGGCGGTTCGCATGGAGACGGGAATAAACGACATCCCGGATGTTAAAAATGACTTTGCGTTTCTCCTGCACCTCAGCGACCAGTACGACGCCCTGTACTCCAAACGCTTCGCCGTGTTTCTCTCGGAGGTCAGCGAATGCCGCTTACGGCAGCTCAACCTCAACCACGAGTGGACGGCTGATAAACTCCGCGCTCGTCTGACACGCAACGCCGCCGAGAGGCTGGAGCTGCCCCTGTTCCTGCTTCCAGGATTGCCAGACACCGTGTTCGAGATTTCGGAGGTCGAGTCGCTCAAACTGGAACTGATCAGTAACGTGACGGTCCCCGGAACCGTATCGCAGCTTACCGCCTTACAGGAGATCGTGCTGATCCACAGTCCGGCCAAGCTCCAGCTGGCGGCCCTCAGTCACCTGCGTGAGAATCTGAAGGTTCTGCGCTTGGGCTTCGAGGGTCCGGAGCAGGTGCCGCTGTGGATGTACACCTTACAGAGTCTAGAGGAGCTTCACCTGAGCGGCGCTCTGAGCGCTGAGCTCTCCCGCAGTCCGGCGCTGGACTCTTTACGAGACCTGAAGAACCTGCGAGTGCTGACCTTACGCTGCAAGCTGACCAAGATACCGCCCAGTATCGTGGATGTGTCCAGTCAGCTCCAGAGACTCTGCGTTCACAACGAGGGGACCAGGCTCCAGGTCTACAACAGCCTGAAGAAGCTGGTGAACCTGAGCGCTCTGGAGCTGACGGGCTGCGGTCTGGAGCGGATCCCCAGCGCCGTCTTCAGCCTGTCCCTCCTGCAGGAGCTGGACCTTCGAGAGAACCGGCTTAGCACCGTGGAAGAGATCTTGAGTCTGCAGCACTGTCGCCGTCTGACCGTCCTCAGACTCCGGCACAACGACATCTCCTGCGTCGCGGAGCACATCAGCAAGCTCCGCGCGCTGGAGACACTGGACCTCAGCTGGAACAAGATCCGCAGTCTTCCACCGCGCCTCTGCTACTGCACCAAACTCCGACACCTGGACCTTTCCCACAACCAGCTGGCGTCTCTGCCCTCGGAGATCGGCGTGCTTCAGTGTCTGCAGTTCCTCTCGGTGGCCTTTAACTCGCTGGAGAGTCTCCCCGAGGAGCTGTTCTCCTGTAAGAGGCTGCAGGTGCTGGCGCTGGGGAATAACAGCATCTCCTCACTGTCTCCGCGGGTCGGGAATCTGGCTCAGCTGGTTCGGCTGGAGCTGAAGGGAAACCGGCTGGAGTCTCTGCCTGCGGAGCTCGCCGACTGTCTCTCGCTCAGACTGGCCGCTGTGATCGTGGAGGACGGTCTGACGGACCTTCTGCCTCCAGACGTGAAGGACAGAATGAAGCGCAGATAATCACAGCACTGGAGCGCTGCCATTCACACATTTATTTTTTTGTCTAAATAGAGTGTGCTTTGATTTACGTGATGACATGAGCTATGTTTGCATCACCGTTTTAATGCGCACTTTGAAGTATCGCATCATAAACAAGTGATGGAAATTCTAATAAAAATCCCTTAATTCGTAGAAATGTTTTTACGCTCGCTTGAGGTGGTTTTTACTTGTGCGAAAAAGGGTTAAAGGGATTTAGGATGCCTTGAGGGTGAGTAATTTAGGGGCTAATTTTCATTTTTGGGTGAACTAACCCTTTAATGCGAATAATGGAAGATGGAAACGCATTTGCCGAATAAATTCCTACATGCGCATCAAACAAAACGTCATGGGATTTTGCGCTATGGGACGGCAAACCTGACTGACCAGCGGACCGATCTCGTTCACAGCGTCTGAAATATTGTCTGAAAGAAGAAAGTCATATACACCTAGGATGACTTGAGGGTGAGTAATTTAGGGGCTAATTTTCATTTTTGGGTGAACTAACCCTTTAATGCGAATAATGGAAGATGGAAACGCATTTGCCGAATAAATTCCTACATGCGCATCAAACAAAACGTCATGGGATTTTGCGCTATGGGACGGCAAACCTGACTGACCAGCGGACCGATCTCGTTCACAGCGTCTGAAATATTGTTCTGGTCGTTCTGAAATGCCCGAGCAAAGTCTGTCGTCAGAGTATTTCTGTATAAATGTCTTACACGACTGCATTCCCAAACAGCAGCGTCCACCTCCGAAAGCATTAACCGCATTTATTGTGTTTCGTCTGCTCGCTCTGAGGCGCAAGTAATGTATATGAAAGTTATTATATTCAGTGGCGTGTCCTACTTTTCTTAGTGATTTATAGTGCCAGTTTATCAGGAAGTTGGGCTCGTTGGATGGAAATGGTGCTTGTACGCAAATGTTTTATCGGATATTCCAATTTTGCGCACAAGTTAAATTTGCAACTTTGGAGGGAAACAAGGTTATTGATGATATGAGCTCAATAATGTCACTGTCTGAGATGGGCTGCACTTAATATTTAAAAAAAAAATGTTCACAGTGGAATTGCTGGTTAGGAAAAAAAACTGATTTATGATTCTGCAAAGAAGTCTTCACCAATCAGTGAATCACGGCAAGCAAAGTGCTCCAAAACAGCTCTTTAGCTCCGCCCACTCTCCCATGATGCATTGCGAATAGCGTAATAGTCTCTCTATGCTTTGTGCATAGCAATTTTTTTTAGTAATTAGATTGTCATTCGCAATGGTTCATGGGATTGTAGTTATTTCCCTCATTAAAGTCATTAAATACACAGTCTTGTACCTTTTTTGTACTTATTATTTTCAAATGAAGGTTTGTAATGGTGTAATTCACCTCGTAGCTGGTTGGTTTAGTTTATGACTACTCTTTAACGAAGACTTTTTAAAAATCCCCATGGGAAAACTGATGGGAGCAACCCTTCCAAACCCGAGGCCGCTGTGAAAGTGAGCGAACACTAAAACACACTGAACCCACGCCATACTGAAGCGAGAACAGAGTCGTCCTGATGAGTCCCTCAGCTGAACTCTTTCTGTTTTTCTAGTTTTTTAGTGTTTAAGCTCAGATGTTTATCTTTTCAAGTAAATTCACTCTGGTGTTTAAACAGCAACACCTGAGTAAATCTGATTGGAAATTAATGCTGCTTTTCTTCATAACAGCAGACCGAGCTCTTAAAGAAATGCAGTTCTTAACAATGAAGCTTCTGTGTGTTGTTTTCTGATGGTGGGTGTGGCTGAGCAAGTGGAAACTTCCACAGGTGTGTGTGTGTGTGTGTGTGTGTGTGTGAGAGTGAGTGTGTGTGTGTTTGCATTAGAATATGCAAATCATTTTAGATATTTTTATAAAATGTAAGTGATATATCTACCAGCAGAATCTAACTTGACTAACCAGCGGACCGTGAATCTTCTGAAGCCTCGTGACTCTGCTGGCAGATGAGCTGATGTTGTCTGATGTTCTTGGTTCCATCAGATAGTTTATAGTGAATGGATTATTAAAAACCCACAGGAGATCTGCATCTGTGAACTAAACTGGATCAATTTGTCTTCATTATTATATTTAGCAAAATGTATGAAATCAGTAAAATAGTTTCACTGCATTACTTTTCTAGGTAGCAAGACTGTGGATGTCTGGACGTCTTGCTGAAGATGGTTGGAGATGCAGTGTGATGTGACGAAAGTTGATTAGCACTGATATAATTCCGTATATACACCAGTCTGTCAGTATGTTCTATGGATGTGTTTTATCGTACAGTATTAGTTTGTAAGTTTTGTACACTGGACTTCCATCATTCTTTTGCACAGAGCTAGTCTGAGTCTGCTGAGATCATCCAGTTGGGTTTAAACTGATCTGAGTTCAAACACTCGCTCCGAGCATGATTTACTGGACTTTGATCTCAAACACTGGCTGTGATACTGCTGGCATGATTAAACAGGTGTTTGATTAATCCTGTATTAGTGCAGAAGAGTCAGACTTCAAGAAGCAACTGATGCATTTCAGAGAATCCCTCATTAAAACAACAAACTGGCCTGAAACCCTCGATGTCGTGCAGCGGATTCAGTGAGCGCTTCGCTGCATGTAAGAGGGATCCTGAGAGTTTGGCCTGAATGCAGCGAGCAAACAAACCCTCCATTGTGTCTGCGTCCTCTCCGAGTTGTAAACGGCCAGAAAAGCATCGTTTCTGTCCTGTGACGGCACAATGTTTGCCTTGTACAGTCGCACGCATTCCTGTGAGGAACTCGAGCCGTTCAGGGTCACCTTGAGCTCATCTTCTGGAGGAATATAGTTCAGCTCGTCACATCGGTTCAGTGTCAGATCTAGTTAGAGATCATGTTTGTTTGTGCTGTTCTGTTCTGAGTCACATGTGAAAGATGTTTGGTTCAGAAATAAAAGAAGTTTGACATGACCTAATGTGTTATGTGTTTTAATGTTGTAGTATGTATGCGTTCATTTGTTCATGTTTTTGAGGAGAGATCCATCTGCAGCTACAGCACGGTTAATGCAGACAAACTGATTTTTCAGTTTATTAAACACCTTAATAAATAACATCTGAAAGACCACGGTAAACAAAAAAGTTAATATACAATTCTTCAATAAATAAGTCAAATAAATTCATAAAATGTTATTTACAGACGTTAATCCGTGAAAAACTCCAAGCAAACTTACACGAAAAGCAAGAATTCATCAGTGCGCGGATGGCAAGAAATAATTTCACAAGAATAAAACTGTTAACAGTTCAAGTTTCTGCACAGAAATGTTTTGTAAAATATCAAAGAAAGAGTTATTTACAAGTGTGCCGGGCAAACCCGCTGTGCCGGATCCGGTGCAGGGACTGCTCTGTGCAAACCGGTGCTACATATTCCAGCTAATATTGTGAGCTCAACTACCAACTATCGAAACATCCAACATATTCATATAAATACAACCCGCTGATGAGCGCCGAGGGGAATAGAGCCGTACAGTTCTTCAGCTGGAGCTGGTTGCTATCAAGCGCTCCAAAAGCTCCACCATCTCTGGAGCGCGAGCGTCCCGGGCCACATCCAGAGCGTCGGCCCCGCGGCTGTCCCGGTGCCCCAGGTCCGAGAGCGGGGCCAGGTACTCCACCACGTCCCCGTGGCCCTCGCGGATGGCGATGTGGAGGGGCAGGGCTCCGCTGTGGTCGGGGACGTTGACCGAGGCGCCGTGATCCACCAGAACCCTCAGCGTGTCCAGGAACCCGGTGCGGGCCGCGTCATGCGCAGGGGTCACGCCGCAGCGGTCCTGGACATTCGGGTCAGCGCCGTGGTCCAGCAGCACACGCGCCACACTGGTGCAGCCCATCATCATCACCTGCAGACGGCAAACACACGTCACTCAGGAGCTCAGGCCTCGCTGCTCTCGTGCAGTGCCGGGAGTTACACACTGTAATCTGTTACTGGGAAAAATGTGTCATTAAATTACAGTTACTTGTGAAAATGTTAAGTATTACGGGGGGGGGTCATCTGAATATTTTCACACACATACAGATATAATTGATTTCTTTCCCAAATTGCTGTAAAATATGAGACATCAATGTTTCAGGAGTTTAGGACACATGCTTATTCGATACCTGTCTTATTTCCTATTTGGGTTTATGTATATGCCTTATTTTTTTAATTAACTGTCTTTTTCCCAAAGCATTGTTCAGAGACGGAAACAGGTAAGGGAGAAAAAATGTGAGAGCATTGCGCAGATCGAGGGAATGCTCCACACGCTCATTTGTAGTTACTTTAAGGTATTTTTTAAATATTTTTTTTATTACCTTATATGTCCAAAACCGTAATTTTTCACACAATAAAATGAAAAATTAACTATGCAACATTTTACAAAAATCAAGATCTATTTGGTCAAAATGCCATGTTATAAAAGATGAAGTGCTATGCAGGCTATTAAAGACAATATTAGCTGATTAGACGACAATGCTGAGCTAAAATGCTAAATATTTGCCCTCTCTCTCTCTCTCTCACTCACACACACACACACACACACACTCTCTCTCTCTCTTACTCACACACACACTCTCTCTCAATGTTCAATTTAAGAGTGCTTTATTGGCATGACAAAAATTATACATTCTAGTTTTTCCAGTTGGTTGATTGTTTGATTTTGCTTACAGTTTGTGTCTGTTTGTACTTTATTAAACAATGTTTGGAAATGAACAGCGTTCACACATCTCTGACCTCAAATACATAAAATATTACCCTTTTTAGTGTTTGAAGTAAAGGGTAAAGAAAATACTATACAAAACTTATTGAAACAACTAGTTGGATAAACTTAGAACTTAGAAATGTAATCAAATGTAATCAGTTACATTACTTTAATAAAGAAATTGAAATAGTTACACTACTTATTACATTTTAAATAGGATAACTTGTAATCTGTGACATTACATTTCCAAAGTAACTAGTTACGCGTAACTTAATCGCGATCAGATTAATCGCGCAGTGGTCGTCGTGACGTCATCGCGGCTGGAAGGGAACGCGAAACAAACAGCGCGGTGAGAATCTGTAACCGTATGCTGTAAACGTGAAGCGGAGTGTTTGACCTGCAGTGCGGTTTTCCCGAACTCGTTGAGCGTGTCCGGTAGGAGCCGGTGATCCTGCAGCATCCGCCGCACCGCGTCCACATTCCCCCGCGCCGCCGCCGCGCTGAGGCTCTTCCCGCGACCGAACCCGTCCAGAACCATCATCTGAGGAGATCTGATCCGAGAAAACATTCAGTGACAACGCGAACCGATTCAACAGCATCGACACGAACAGCGTTTAAAGCGCTTACCGTGTCTCTGTGCGTCGCAGTCCGCGGATGAGCGACCGTTGGCTGTTGTTGTTTACTCAGATCCGTCACAACAATCGCAAATAAACGCGCCGAGCTGAGCGCCTTTACAGCGCCGCATGACGAGAGCTCGTCAGCCAATCAGCGCTCACACACGCCAACGCGGCTGCCGTAATTGGACAAAAGGGAGGAGTGCTGATAGGCGTTGCTACAGTATCGCCGTGGCAACTGCGCCAGCGACCAATGAGAATGTAGAGCGCAGAAGGCGGGCGATTTGAGAAGGTTTATTTGTAAACTGTTGCGG
>NW_015552636.1:143288-156029 GCF_001515605.1 Sinocyclocheilus anshuiensis | reverse complement strand
TGTGTGTGTGTGTGTGTGTGTGTGTGTGTGTGTGGAAAAGAGCGGGCTTGCTCATGATAATAAACACATTTAGATATATATCAGTAATTTTTTCAGGACAAATATATTCAATTTATTGCAAAATTAAACAGAAATGATTGACAACATATTCCACGATTTCGTGCAAAAACACTTGAAAATGACTGAAATGCTGAGTGTTTACATTCAACGTCAACGATTTATACAATAATTTTTTTCTAATTAAATTCTGCCAGGATAAAACCAACTAATAACACAGACACAAAAACATTTAATAAACTTCTTACACAAAATTGCTGTGCAGTTCTCCGTCTGGTCTCATTAACTGTTCGTCCTCAGCTGGTAATCTGAAACACACATCGATATAAATACTACATGATGATAATTAACACCAGTCATCCTCTGGAGATCATCTGATCTGCTACACGCACAACATAGTCTTTATTAAAACCTGCTTTGTGGGATAATTTGTAAATAATATATCTGCACACTTAACATATCTGTATATTCATTTAAACAATTATGCCCCCCCCCCCTATATTTCTGCTTCTGTATATAGTGCATTATTTAATCTTCTGTTTTTCTTATATTAGTGTTGTATTGCATCAGTGTAATTCCTATGTATGTCTGCACTTTCTTCTGCAGCAGAAGCAAGCACACAAGCTCTTTCTGACGTCTCGTAGATATCGACTAAGTGTTTTTGTATTTATGTGGCAAGCCCAGGGAATTATTGCACTGATGCTCAAAGCAACAATGAGAGAGTTTCTAGCAGGACCTGATGGCTACAGAACTTTTTCACTTTTTGTCCTGTGTATATATTATTATGATGTATTTATTTAATTTTGTGGCTATGGTTTTAGTTTAAATCAGAATCAGAATGTGCTTTATTGCAAAGTGTTTACACACACAAGGAATTTGTGCTTCCAGTACAGAAAGTACAGACATACGTATAATTTAAGGTAATAAAAACACTAATAATAATAAAACGAATAGACAATAAATTATAAATAACAACACAGCAATAAAATATAGAGAAAAAGAAAATATCAACAGACAGACATTTGATTGACCATATGCAAGTTTTACACTGTTGCTTATTAGAATAAGAAAGCCTAATAAAATATAAACCCGGTGTTGTTAAAGCTCACCTCCGCTCTGTGTGATGTAGCGGACCCACGGCAGCGCCTGATAGCCGCTCTTCTCGATGATCTTCATGTACCGCACCTTCACAATAATATCAAACTTTAGTTTCACAACTGATCATACTTTCTCACTTCAGATCTTAAAAGAATAGTTCCCCCAAAAATAAAAACTCTGTCATTAATTACTCGCCCTCACGTCGTTCCAAGCCCGTAAGACCTTCGTTCATCTTCAGAACACAAATGAAGATATTTCTGATGAACTGATGAACCCTGCACAGACAGCAAGGATCCCGACACGATAAAGCCTCAGAAACACAGCAAGGACATGTTAAAATAATCCATGTGACATCAGAGCTTCAACCCTAATGTTACGAAGCTACGAGAATGCTTTTTGTGCACAAAGATGAACGAAGGTCTTACAGGTTTGGAACGACATGAGGGCGAGTAATTAATGACAGAATTTTCATTTTTGGGTGAACTATCTCTTTAATCAGGACATTAAACACGGTGACATGAGTGTAAATAGAGTGCACCTGTATGCCAGACACGGTGAAGTACGGGATCTCAAACTTGACGGTGATCGGAGGCCTACCCTCCAGCTCGTGATTCTCCACACTCGGCAGACCGAAGTGAGCGCGCATCAGAAACTCCTTTCCACCCTGTCGACGACACCAGAGCTCAGATTTACAGATTCAACAAAACTCACACATACATAAATGACAAAGGTCTTATAAAGCATAACATCTCAGGACAGATGCTTTCTCTAAGCATCTGTGATCGCTTTCTCACCGGGAAGGATTTAATGCTCCACACCACCAGGTTCTTCTCAGGAACGTATTTAGCGTGACCTGTGCTGGTTTTGAACTTGGGAGAGTCGGCATCGCTCGGCACCGGCACGCGGATCTCCACGTTATTGGCTACAGACTGCTTTTTAAACTGGCCTTTAGCCTGGAATAGAGAGAAAGAGAGAGACTGGATCAGATCAGTCTTCATATACTGAACAACGCTGAAAATATGAGTCTTGCTCACAAACCTTCACCATGATCTCCACCCGACTGTGAGAGAACTTCTCAATAACCGACTCGATCCAAATGAGCGGCTTCACCTGCAGACCAGACATGGGTACGGTTACAGAGAGACTTTAACACATCGGCTGTGTGACGCTGCTGCGAAGATCTAACATAATACTGTCAGGACTAAACTCACTTCTGTTCATACACCGTTCAGTCATGAACAGGTAACAGCGTTCAGTAGCTCAGATTATCATGAGCTGGGCTGATGTGTGCTGCGCAATCAAAGACTAGCTGTCTGTCCTCGTCGATAGCCTTCTGGGCAAGTGAGCTAGCATATAGCGCTGTTGCGTTACGCCGTCCCGAGTTCGAATCCCGGCTTGAGGACCTTTCCCGATCCCTACCTGTCTGCTCTCCACGGTCTATCATAATGAAAGGCAGAACACCAAAAACTAAAAAAGACTAGCTGTCTGTAACGTCACTGAGATATGTATGGCACAAGCATGATATTTATTCTTTACTGTCAATCAAACTCTCTCACTTCATGAGAAAAAGATCAACTGTGTGTCCACAGAGGAAGATAAAACAGGTGTTTGAGAGACAGAGTTAAAAATATCTGTAACACTTTATTTTAAGGTGTCCTTGTTACACAAGTTGTGTACTTACTATTATAATAACAATTAATTATGCATAATTACATGCAACAAACCCTAAGCCTAATCCTAACTGTATAGTAAATATATGTAGTTAATAAATATTACTCAGTACTTAAATACACTGTAACAACACACACACGCACACACACACACACGCAAGCATGCACGCACACACACACCCGCACGCACACACACCCGCACACACACGCGTGTGCACACACGTTAGTAGGACTGATCCTCTTCATCAGTTCATCACTCAAACAGTGTAATATCGTCTGGTTCTTACGGCCGGTGAGGGCGAACAGCATGCGGTCGTTGAGGCCCAACCGGAGCTCCGGCATTCCTGAGAGCATCGTCTTGAGTTTGATGCTGCCCACGATATCGCTGCTCATCACGCTGCCGTTAGCGTTCACCTGCAAACACACACACACACACACACCTCGTCAGCACACACACTACACGAGCCACAAACAGCTGCTGGAAGAAGCAGTCACGCACCAGCACGTTAATGGACTCGATCACATCGATGAAGACCTCGTTCTTCTTGTATTTGATGCCCTCGGATCTCCAGGACACGGCGTTGGTGACGGTGGTGGGCACTTTGGTCTTGGCCACCTCCAGCTTGTTCCCCTTCTGCGTGATGTACCTGAGAGAGAAACACACGTGAGGAGACGAGCTTCAACATGATGATCGTGTGAAGCCGACGGCTCTTACTCCTGAAGGATCTTGCTGTCCGTCGTCTGCGGGAAACCGAAGTCCATGAGCTCGTCCAGCAGCTCGTACACCACCACGAAGTTATCCTGGATGCTCTCCTCCTCCAGCTCCTTGAAGTACTCCGTGAACACCTGAACACACGGCACAGGAGAAGCACGCTTGTTTCTCAGCATGACATTCAGCGCCTTCAGTTAACATTGAAGAATTAACCCAGTAGTTAATGAAGGACCACGAGTCGTCTCAGTCTCACCTCCACCAGCTTGTACAGGAAGGCGTAGACCAGAGACGCATTGGAGTTCTTGTTGGTGGTGGCCACCACTGATGTTATCGGCAGGTTAAGTTTAAAGGGGTCATGAACTGAGAAAACAAAATTCCCTTCATCTTTTGACATATAAGAGGTGATTGTACTATATAAACATCCTGTAAGTTTCAGAACTCTCTCTTTAGTCTAAAAACAGCTTATAATGAAGGCAGTCTGCCACAACATCAGCTTGTGGAATATTCTACTCTATGATGTAATAGTGTGGATAAGCTCCGCCTCCTCAGAAGAAGATCAACACCTGCTTCTACATCACTGTCTGTTAGCCCCGCCCACCAATGCTACATCACTACTTCTAAATTATGATGTTTATTGATGTAAACATCTTGATAACATTATAAGTGGAGCTCAGAGAACAGTACAAAAAAACAGAGGCAGTTCATGATCCCTTTAACGAACACGTGTTTACCGAACGATACACCGTTAAACGGCTCTCTTGAAGATCATCATTCAACAGAACCACACATGATCGAATCTGCACTGCTTACTCAGAATAACCTTTTACAATCAGATTGTGAGGTTCGTGATGTTAAGGATACAGTACAGATTGCTGTGTTTGATCCACAGGAAGTGGACGTTGCCGTGTGACATCACTGGGCAGACAAGCCCCTCCTCTTCCTGTTGCATTAGCAGGGTGAAGAAGTGGTCGATCTCTGACATGTCAACATCGCCTTTGTAGTTGCGGCATATCAGCACCTGATGGGAGGACATTGGTGTCTGTAATAATACTCTTTCCTGTCTGGAGAGGAAATGACATCTGCTCATGTCCTAAAACAGTTCACTGTTTCTAAAGTGGTCAGCGGGATTAAAGCAGTTCCAGCAGAAAACACTTTCAAAAGAAGTTTTAGAAATACTAGCATATGACATTATTAAATAACGAACCACTGTTTCTCCATTAAGGACTGTTGTTGTTGTCGTGAAGCAGACAGCTGTAGAAATGCTCACAGATTATTACAAACAGCTGTTTCGCATTTGATTAAATCAGGTGAATTTACTCTAATATCTTCTATAAAGTCGCTCATTAGGAGTCATAATTACCTTCCCCTTCAGATCCAGCACGAACACAGCTGACGCAGACATGCTCTAACGCGTATAAAATCACCGGATCAGTGTTAAACAAGTTTAAAGTAGGGTTAGTAACTGTGTTTAGCGGAGAGCTATGAGCTCATCACGAGCGCCAGTGCCTTTTCCTGCGCGGTGACGTCACGCAGCGCCAGGTAAGCGGCTGCCAGAGGTCACGTGACTGCGGAGGCGCCAGTAGAGGGCAACCTCGCGCCACCTGCAGCAGGTGAGACTGCTCCAATGCTTTCAAAACGAGAAGCTTTAAAAGACTTTCACCGGACCCAAGCGAGACTCGCAACAACGGAACCTTGAAACGGATGAAGCCTATGTAGGCTAATTCTATATTTTATGTGTTAGAAGTGTTAGAAGTAGTAGTAGTAGTAATAATAATAATAATAATAATAATAATAATAAATAAATCGTTCATACAACAAGTGTGTAAATGTGCTTCTGCACAACATTGTGTTTCTGTTAGACTCCAGCTGGCTCTGGGAAGATCTGATCTGATCCGAGCTCTGGGACTCAGTGACAGCACATGCTTCAGCTCCTCGAATCTCCACCACACTGTTCACAGCTTTAACCAGATGACCTGTCCAGGCTTTTATGAATTATCTGATTAAAAATAACAGCACTCTAATTTATACAAAACTGGACATGACATGTATATTAAACAACACTAGATCACAGTAAAAAAAATAAACATTATTATACTTCATAGAGGCAACGTCCCGCAGGAAAATCTCAAAGGTACAAATTACAAAAAGATCCAGTGTCTCAAAATCTGCGTGGAATTACATCTCAGTTGGTCATTGTCATGACAACACACAAGACACGCCCTCCTGCCGCATCACAGCTGTGGCGTGAGATTTTAACTCCGCCCATCGCGTTGGTCCTGACCAATGAGATCATCAGAATGAGAATATTGTGGAGTTCTGAGCTCCTGATTGGACGGCATCGTTATTCACCTGCACACTGAGATCCTCAGCAGAAAACACACGATGACTGTGAATTATCTACTGTTCCACACAGATGGAAATTGACTGGTCCTTGAGAGACACTTTAAAAAGCAGAACTGCTGCTGAATTTTAATTCTTTGCCAGATTATGACTATTGAGTATGATCTGATTTTCTAATCTAAACTCACACAACTAAACCTAAAACTAACATTACTATATGAGGAATCAGTGGATTAATGTGACAGACTCTTAAAAGCGCTATATAAATAAAGGTGACTTGACTTGACTGTCACATGGACGCTTCGTGTGCACAAGCAAGTGACATTCTCAGACTCTATCAAGCTTCAATTATATCTGAGAAATGCACATTCATTTTCATCTGATTTGCTATAACTTTTATGATGTTAGGATGACAAATATTAAGGGTTAAGATGGTAATGATAACTGATATACTGCATATTTGATGATATAAAGATGAAATAATACAAATCGATTTTAAAATCCAGTTCAGTCAGTTTATTTTATATAGTGTAGCATCTATAATTCATGATTTTAAATGACATTTAAAATAATATTATTAAAGCAAACCTGTGCAACTTTCCCTCTCTCTCACACACACACACACACACACACATACACACACACACACACACACACACACATACACGCACACACCAACTCTGACACTTGAGGAGCTTTCAACAAGTGTCAAACTCAGACCTTCAGAGCAGCTCACAAACGAAGAAAAGCACAAGCAATTATTATCAATGAGCAACCATATTAGCAGAATACTGAATTTCAAGAGTAAACCAAACAATAAACAGATGTCTACCTCCAGCCAATGGAAAAACTCAATATTTTTATTCATGGTTCTACAGATAAATATGGTTCTATAAATAAAGAGTGGTTACGCTAGAGAATGCCACACCTAATTCCTAGAGTGTCACACATGGATCAGTGCTGCTGTGATGAACATTGTTCTCCTCGTGTCCCGTCGAACAGCATGCCATTCATTACTGCAGATCTGAACATGACGTCCTCATGACTTCAAGGACTTCATATCCGTCATCACCTGCATTCAACCCACAGTTCCTCTGATTCATGAAAAAAGCATCTGAAGACCATGGACTAGATGATTAAATACTGTACGAGAGTGAAGTTCAGTCACGTCACACTGATGAGCTCATGAAATATGCAAAGATGAGTGAATGTGAACAGTGTTTAATAATGAATGGATGGAGGGCTGTAGCATTATTGAATCATCAGCTTTATGCTCCGGATAGAACAGGACTGAAGCTGCCCATAAAACATCTGATATCTGACGTTTGTGTGGATGAAAGTGAATCTCAGACCGACGCTCGAGTAAAACACCACAGAGAACAACAGCTGCATCAAGAAACCAAGACAAACACACAGATTTCTGGGTTCAAAATGTGCATTTATTGAAAAACAATGTCAAAAACAGACGAGTTGTTTCTCTAAAGCTGTAGAGCATTCAGATCACTGGCCCATCAGTCCTGAGATAAAGCAGCGGGTTCATCCGATCCACACCAGAGTAAACCTGACCTCAAACCACACAAGGAGATTCACCGGTCCGGTCCAAGAGCTTTCCTTCACATTCGGGTTTCATTCTTCATAAACATATAAAAGTCCCTGAATGTCGTCGAATGACGCGCAGGTTCATTCCCTCAGTAGTGCACATCGATTTCTGGAGGACATTTCAATATCACATCTGATAAACAAACAATACATTTAAGAGAGAAAAGCAAAATCATACGTTTACACAATAAATAAGTGTTCTTCGTACAGTCTTGGGTTTAAGACGGTGTGATGCAGGCGAGTATTTAGAGACAAACCTGCAGATGTTTGAGTAGCGTTTGCTGCGATCCTTCAGATAACATACCGCACAAGCCTGCTAATAAATAAGCGTGACTCTAACGGACAGGTGAGGTCAGAGGTCAGCTGAATCTCCCCGAGCACAGATTCGCTCTCGCGCGCCGAAGGCATTCAAACATTATGACACAATGCACAGGCACCATCAGGTTTAAGGCCCAGATCTACACGCCTGAGCAGACGAAGCGCAGCAGTAACAGAACGAGTCATTATTACTAAAGCAGCAGCGCTGTGCATTCATTCATACAAGCACTTCATCAAAACAAAGTCAAACAGATTGTTCAAGTCTGTCTGTGAAGGAGAAACATAAATAAAGTCTGTGACAGTCAACATATATACAGTGCAAGAAGAGAGAGACACCTGTCTGCCCTTCACATACTCACACATATTTACAAGGATCATTTAAATATCATAAAGTGGTAATACCTTCAATAAGAGGATCTTAAAAGCTCACAAACACAAATGAAAACAGCGGTGTGTTTGTAGCAAAGCCACAGACTCCTGAAGAGTGTCTGTTTGAGATCTTCACCTGTGATGACATCCGTTAGACAGGAGTGAGTGTGTGTGTGTGTGTGTGTGTGTCTTCATTCCTTATATCATACAGGCATTATAAAATTCAAGCTTGATCCTGGGGTCGTTTCGCACATGAGGACGAGTTTCCTTCAGCTGACTGTTAAAGTTTCAGAGCAGCATTAACGTGTCCTTCAGCTTCTGGAGGAGCGTCAGGCTGCGTCTTCATCCATACTGATCATCTGGCACTGAGACACAAACACACATTCATTAAACACACACTCATTAAAGGGGTCATGAACTGAGAAACCAAAATTCCCTTGATGACATATAAGAGGTGATTGTACTATAAAAACATCCTGTAAGTTTCAGAACTCAGAATTTTCTCATTAGTCTAAAAACAGCTTATAATGAAGGCAGTCTGCCACAACATCAGCTTGTGGAATATTCTACTCTATGATGTAATAGTGTGGATAAGCTCCGCCTCCTCAGAAGATCATCAACACCTGCTTCTACATCACTGTCTGTTTAGCCCCGCTCACCGATTCTACATCACTGCCTGTTTAGCCCCGCCCACCGATTCTACATCACTGTCTGTTTAGCCCCGCCCACCGATTCTACATCACTGTCTGTTAGCCCCGCCCACTGATTGTAGTGTTTACACGAGAGGCCAACGCAGGTCTACGCAGAAACCAAACGATAAAGATGCTCTGAAGACAGCAAAACCCTGTGCGGTGCCAAGCTGTGGAAGAACAGTGTTAGCGTTGCCTTCCTTCTGATCACAATGTTACGAAAGAGTGGATGAACTTTATTTTTAATGAAGATCCAGACCGCATCAGTAAGAACTCAGTCCTTTGTTCACTTCATTTTATTGCAGATTCGTTTACAAACAAGGCACAATTTGATGCAGGATTTTCAGAAAGATTGAAACTAAAAGATGATGCTGTGTGATTATATTGGATCCGACTGTAATGTCACAAGTGTGAGGAACGGTTTCATTACGTGATCACTATTGCTTTGTCTGTTAAACAGATTTGAGTATTTATGCGTTTTAGACTTAAACGGACACAGCAGCATCTATCTGTGAGGAATGTAGGCTGTCAATCATACACAACTGTTAGCCAATCACAGCAGTGGGCGTTTACTTCAGTCTACAATCCTCCCGGCCTATAACAGCGTTCTGATGAGGGGGTCAAAACAGGACAGAAAATAGCCTATTACTTCTAAATTATGATGTTTATTGATGTAAACATCTTGATAACATTATAAGTGGAGCTCAGAGAACAGTACAAAAAAAACAGAGGCAGTTCATGACCCCTTTAGACACAGTCTCTCACAGACTCCCGTCTGAGATCATTCATGGCTAAATCTAAACATACCTCATGTTCAGTCAATCTAATGTGTCCTAAACGACTATTTTGTTCCAGTCAAATCCATCAGTAACTTTGTATCGAGACTCTTTTCATGTTTCTGCCTCATCAGAACGAATCACGTGTGTTTTAGTCACTCGAGGCAATACTGTGCTCTTAATTTATTAACATTTACATAAAATATCTGAATATGTGAGTAAATCAAACAGTGTGTGTGTGTGTGTGTGTGTGTGTGTGTGTGTGTGTGAGTGAGTGTTTGTGTGAGTGTGAGAGTGAGTGTGAGAGTGAGTGTGAGAGTGAGTGTGAGAGTGAGTGTGAGAGTGAGTGTGAGAGTGAGTGTGAGAGTGAGTGTGAGAGTGAGTGTGAGAGTGAGTGTGAGAGTGAGTGTGAGAGTGAGTGTGAGAGTGAGTGTGAGAGTGAGTGTGAGAGTGAGTGTGAGAGTGAGTGTGAGAGTGAGTGTGAGAGTGAGTGTGAGAGTGAGTGTGAGAGTGAGTGTGAGAGTGAGTGTGAGAGTGAGTGTGAGAGTGAGTGTGAGAGTGAGTGTGAGAGTGAGTGTGAGAGTGAGTGTGAGAGTGAGTGTGAGAGTGAGTGTGAGAGTGAGTGTGAGAGTGAGTGTGAGAGTGAGTGTGAGAGTGAGTGTGAGAGTGAGTGTGAGAGTGAGTGTGAGAGTGAGTGTGAGAGTGAGTGTGAGAGTGAGTGTGAGAGTGAGTGTGAGAGTGAGTGTGAGAGTGAGTGTGAGAGTGAGTGTGAGAGTGAGTGTGAGAGTGAGTGTGAGAGTGAGTGTGAGAGTGAGTGTGAGAGTGAGTGTGAGAGTGAGTGTGAGAGTGAGTGTGAGAGTGAGTGTGAGAGTGAGTGTGAGAGTGAGTGTGAGAGTGAGTGTGAGAGTGAGTGTGAGAGTGAGTGTGAGAGTGAGTGTGAGAGTGAGTGTGAGAGTGAGTGTGAGAGTGAGTGTGAGAGTGAGTGTGAGAGTGAGTGTGAGAGTGAGTGTGAGAGTGAGTGTGAGAGTGAGTGTGAGAGTGAGTGTGAGAGTGAGTGTGAGAGTGAGTGTGAGAGTGAGTGTGAGAGTGAGTGTGAGAGTGAGTGTGAGAGTGAGTGTGAGAGTGAGTGTGAGAGTGAGTGTGAGAGTGAGTGTGAGAGTGAGTGTGAGAGTGAGTGTGAGAGTGAGTGTGAGAGTGAGTGTGAGAGTGAGTGTGAGAGTGAGTGTGAGAGTGAGTGTGAGAGTGAGTGTGAGAGTGAGTGTGAGAGTGAGTGTGAGAGTGAGTGTGAGAGTGAGTGTGAGAGTGAGTGTGAGAGTGAGTGTGAGAGTGAGTGTGAGAGTGAGTGTGAGAGTGAGTGTGAGAGTGAGTGTGAGAGTGAGTGTGAGAGTGAGTGTGAGAGTGAGTGTGAGAGTGAGTGTGAGAGTGAGTGTGAGAGTGAGTGTGAGAGTGAGTGTGAGAGTGAGTGTGAGAGTGAGTGTGAGAGTGAGTGTGAGAGTGAGTGTGAGAGTGAGTGTGAGAGTGAGTGTGAGAGTGAGTGTGAGAGTGAGTGTGAGAGTGAGTGTGAGAGTGAGTGTGAGAGTGAGTGTGAGAGTGAGTGTGAGAGTGAGTGTGAGAGTGAGTGTGAGAGTGAGTGTGAGAGTGAGTGTGAGAGTGAGTGTGAGAGTGAGTGTGAGAGTGAGTGTGAGAGTGAGTGTGAGAGTGAGTGTGAGAGTGAGTGTGAGAGTGAGTGTGAGAGTGAGTGTGAGAGTGAGTGTGAGAGTGAGTGTGAGAGTGAGTGTGAGAGTGAGTGTGAGAGTGAGTGTGAGAGTGAGTGTGAGAGTGAGTGTGAGAGTGAGTGTGAGAGTGAGTGTGAGAGTGAGTGTGAGAGTGAGTGTGAGAGTGAGTGTGAGAGTGAGTGTGAGAGTGAGTGTGAGAGTGAGTGTGAGAGTGAGTGTGAGAGTGAGTGTGAGAGTGAGTGTGAGAGTGAGTGTGAGAGTGAGTGTGAGAGTGAGTGTGAGAGTGAGTGTGAGAGTGAGTGTGAGAGTGAGTGTGAGAGTGAGTGTGAGAGTGAGTGTGAGAGTGAGTGTGAGAGTGAGTGTGAGAGTGAGTGTGAGAGTGAGTGTGAGAGTGAGTGTGAGAGTGAGTGTGAGAGTGAGTGTGAGAGTGAGTGTGAGAGTGAGTGTGAGAGTGAGTGTGAGAGTGAGTGTGAGAGTGAGTGTGAGAGTGAGTGTGAGAGTGAGTGTGAGAGTGAGTGTGAGAGTGAGTGTGAGAGTGAGTGTGAGAGTGAGTGTGAGAGTGAGTGTGAGAGTGAGTGTGAGAGTGAGTGTGAGAGTGAGTGTGAGAGTGAGTGTGAGAGTGAGTGTGAGAGTGAGTGTGAGAGTGAGTGTGAGAGTGAGTGTGAGAGTGAGTGTGAGAGTGAGTGTGAGAGTGAGTGTGAGAGTGAGTGTGAGAGTGAGTGTGAGAGTGAGTGTGAGAGTGAGTGTGAGAGTGAGTGTGAGAGTGAGTGTGAGAGTGAGTGTGAGAGTGAGTGTGAGAGTGAGTGTGAGAGTGAGTGTGAGAGTGAGTGTGAGAGTGAGTGTGAGAGTGAGTGTGAGAGTGAGTGTGAGAGTGAGTGTGAGAGTGAGTGTGAGAGTGAGTGTGAGAGTGAGTGTGAGAGTGAGTGTGAGAGTGAGTGTGAGAGTGAGTGTGAGAGTGAGTGTGTGTGTGTGAGAGAGTGTGAGAGAGTGTGTGTGTGTGAGAGAGTGTGAGAGAGTGAGTGTTTGTGTGAGAGTGAGTGAGTGAGTGAGTGAGTGAGTGAGTGAGTGAGTGTGTGTGTGTGGAGTGTGTGTGTGAGAGAGTGAGTGAGTGTGTGTGTGAGAGTGTGAGTGTGAGAGAGTGTGAGTGAGTGCGCGTGTGTGAGTGCGTGTGTGTCTGTGTGTGTGTGTGTGTGTGTGTGTGAGAGAGAGAATGTGCGTGTGCGCCCGTGTGTGTGGGAGTGAGAGTGAGTGTGAGTGCGTGTGCGAGTCGTACCGAAGGATGTGAGTATCCGTCTAGACTGGAGCTCCTGAAGATGTGCACGGTGTCGTCTGTTTTCTTCTGGTACACTGGGTTGGTGAAGTGGATGGTGTTGGTGTTCTTCATCCGCCAGTGTCTCC
>NW_015552636.1:137956-143050 GCF_001515605.1 Sinocyclocheilus anshuiensis | reverse complement strand
GAGAGAGACAGACACACGGACGGTCACTCACGCTGGTGATCGGTCAGTGAGTGACTGTATCATGAGAATGATGGTTTACTGACCGATGGGAAGTGTGATGAACAGGACTGTGGGATGCTGGGAAGGGCTGGAAACCGGCTCTTGTTCTGCATTATCTCCTGTAAAGAGGCAGACAGATGTTGAGTGTGTGACCAGAGCGAATGAAGGCGCGTCAGACAGGAAGAGGAACTGACCGCTACGAGAGCCCGTCTGAGAACAGCTGTTCACAGCGATCCGTTTGGGTGCATGTCCCTTTAAATGCTAATGAGCTCTGCTCACCTCGCCCCTCTCTTCCTTGGGGTGAAGAGCCGTTCTCTGAGACTGTTAACTTTAGACGCATTTAGCCTCGGAACTTGCTAACTAGCACATTATTAGGAAAGGCAATTTGCAAAGATTCATAAAAAACCTTATACGAATGATTCGCATGAACATAGACGCATTTAAGCAGATCGAGGGGGTTGATTCCCTTCAGAAACAAACATAATCCACTGGGTCTTGAGCAGCTCAGATGTCGGGAGTAAATGACGACTGCTATGTTCATTATTACATCCAACAACAGAACACCTCAATCGCTCAGGAGTCATTCTTGTCTACATCTGCTCCGGCGTTGAAACAATGGCGGATGACAGCTAACTCAGGGCGGAGCTAAGGTAAGACACCAGTGTCAATCAACAATCGTGGGAGGGGCCTGTGCAGAACTACGTCACTCTGCCAAGACTCTCAGAACAGCCTGATCTGAGACAGTGATCTTTATTATTGGGGATTTAAAAAAAGCACTGGGTGGATTTTATCATTATAGGGTGGATGTGTACACACTGCCAACACACATTTGTTCAAACACCAGGTAAAAGTGAATTTTGCATCCGATGACCCCTTTAATATAGTGACTATGTTGATGCAGCTGGCCGGTCGGGTCTGAACGCACCTGACACACACGTCCTCATGTCAGCGGCCAGGGTCAGGTGATCAGGACAGGCGCAGGTGTATTTGGGCGAGTGTGTGTTGATCTGCGGCGCCGGCAGACACAGAAACTCACAGCCACCATTGAGCGCAGCCGCGTCTCTGCACCAGTCCTGTCCTGCAGAACAACACAGATCAGCACCGGGACACACATGCTAACGAGAACACACACACACACACACACACACACACTAACAAGAACACACACACACACACACAAACGAGCTGGTGTCTCACCGGACGGCTGTCTCAGGCTGTGATAGAGCACGATGTCCGCGGGCGACTGCAGATGCTCGGCCACGGCGGCCACGTCTCGCCCCGTCACGCGGTTAGTGCTCCAGATGCCGTTATTGGACACGTCGGTCCAGAACACCTTCTCCTGTGGGACACACACAAAGCCGTTTGCACCGCGCTCTTCCGTCACTTAATGTTATATTTTGGTGCGCCAATCGATTAAATTACTTCACACGAGACCATGATCTGCACTCACAAAAGTGATCTTTTTAATGTTTATTCTACATTCATCACCAGTGTCAAAACACAAACGTTTCGGCTCAAGGCCTTCCACAAAATATTAAAGATGGATTCAAACAATTATAATTCATTAAAGGAAAACCGAAAAGATCTAATTCCTTATTCATGCCACTTGGAGCCAGTGATTTGAGTTTATAGATCCGCAATGCTTCTGATTTTAGTAATTGTTCCGACAGACGTCACGCACCTCGAACACGGCAAGCGCCAGCGGGTGCGGCAGCGTCAGCTGGTCCTGGATCAGTGTGTGTCGTCTGTCTCCGTTCACGCCGATGCTGGACAGAGTGTGTAGCTTCGAGTCGACCCAGTAGAGACGGCCGCTCATCACATCTGCACACAACATCACGCGTCAGCTAGAGCTGGGACATACGGCAAAACATTACAATCCCCATGTCTTCAGAACCTTTGACCGGTTCTCGATTTTTACTGTTTTTAACGACTCAACTTGAAAATGTAACTACAACATGATTAGAGTAGCTTTTTCTTTATTAACCCGCTAGTTAAAGAAAATTCTATTCCAAGTGCAGCACACATGAAGTATATGTTCAACAAATCACTTGTTAAATATCTTCGCAGAAAAGATCCATGAACTACAACTTGTCTTACACATATTATATGTTCAGAAATAATACAAGAAAAATGCTTTAAAAAAAATCAAGGTAATTCAATTTCAGAATGACTGAAGGTATAACACCAGTAGACTATTATTAACTACAGACGTTCTGTAAAAACAATGAACAGCAGCTTTAAGCCCGTCACCGTGATGCACACATGAAATATCAGACAGTTACAGGTTTTTTCTTCGATTGCGCTGCTTTTCCATTGTTTTTCTATGCAGTCATGAATGTTTGACTGTTGCGCTCGTCTCTTATGAAACAGCTTTCTAAAAACACTGCGCTCAAGTTAAAAGAAGTTCACTCGCATCTTCTTGCATGTTTCCTATTCCACTGCTGCGTCTTTATCATCACAAAAGCACATTCTGTGTGAACGGTGTCTAGCGATACGAGTGCGTCACATGCGAGCGGTTAATCGTTCTGTTATCATGGGCACACTGTCATAGTGTCCAATTCTAACGTTTGGTCGATATATCGTGATTCCTCGACTTCTAAAAAATTAAATTGTGGCAAAACATTAAACTCGAATTAATCGATAAAATCGTGAAAATCGCGCAGCCCTAGCGCCAGCACACCACACCGATCTCACCGAGCGTGACGCCGCTGGGCCAGGCGATGTGTTCGGTCACCAGGGCCGTGCGGTCCGCGCCGTTCAGGCCGCTCTTCTCGATGCGCGCCGGCTCGCCGCAGTCCGTCCAGAACATGAAGCTGCGGGGCGGGAAACAACAGATCAGCATTCGGCGCGAACGCTTTCGCACTCACACTCACACTCACACTCACACTCACTCACAAACACTCACTTGCGCTGCGGGTCGACGACGATCGCGCGCGGATTCTGCAGGCCCTCGCTGACGAGCGTCTTGCGTTTGCTGCCATCTGCCGTCGCCACGGAGACGGTCTGCAGCTCGCCGTCTGTCCAGTAGATGTTTCCGTGGACCCAGTCCACCGCCAGGCCCTCGGGGCGGGAGATCCGGCTGTCAATCACAGTGCTGCGGTGGGCGGGGTCAGCGGCCGCGGCGCTGCGGGACAGACAACACGCCAGAGACGATGGTTTGATTAATGAACGGAGAAGAAAAACTGATTAAAATTATTTTATTATGAGAGTAGAAACTAGCGGAGCAATGGAGGAAATCACTGAGACGGCGATCAATGAAACAGTTCATCTCAACAAAACCAGTGTCAGTGTTGGGGAAAGTTACTTTTAAAAGTGATGCATTACAATGTTGCACTACTCCATTAAAAAAAGTAACTAACTGTGTTACTTTCATGGAATGTAATGCGTTACGTTACTTTTGCTTTAGTTTTAGTCACCTGAGCTTGGCTTGCTTATTTGTTTTTTAATAAACAAAAAAAACCCAAAATTATATTGTTGGCAACTGTAAAGGTGCTTTCACACCAAAAGTGAAATTAATGATCCTCAGGCTGAAGGAATCGCCTCTGCACTGATTTCTGACAACACGAGGACGGGACAGCTGTCCCCAGGTAAAAGAGAAAAAAAAGTACACTTCCATAATGTACTTAAAGTGCATTTATAAAAAAAAATATATTTAGTTACCACTTGTAGTACACTTGAACCCATCTTTCATACACTAGTACACTCAAGTGTACTGCAAGTGGTGACTGAATACATTTCTTAAATACAGAGATAGTATGTTAAAAGCGCATTTTAGTTCATATTCATCGTGTCCCAAAATAGCACAGTTGAGTACACTTAGATGATCTTAAGAAGTACTAAAGAATATTTTTTAGTATATTAAGTACAAAATTAGTGCGTGAAAATAGAGCACTTTAAGTACATTATGGAAGTGTATTTTTTTTTAAACCTGGGGATCAGTCAATGGATGGGAAAACAAAGTAACTTGCATTACTTATTTGAAAAGGTAACTCAGATTTTTAGTTGTACATTTAAAAGTAATGCATTACTTTACTAGTTACTTGAAAAAGTAATCTGATTGCATAGCTTGGATTACTTGTAACGCAGCGATCAGTCGGACACAGTCGGGTCTCTCACCTGTAGATCTTCTTCAGACTCGCGTCAGACCAGAAGATCCTGTCGCTGTGAACATCCACGTCCAGCGCCACCACGTTCTTCTGCTGGCGGATCAGCGCCGTGTATGTCCGGCTGCCCAGCGCCATCTTCCGGACCTCGTGCCGCGTGCTGAAGAGCAGGAACGCACCGGATCCTGCGGGAGGACACATGCATCTCAAGCTCTGAGCCGTTACCCATAATTCCCTCTGATCACTCGTTTCTGTTCAGTCACGCACCTGTTACCGCTTTGCAGTCTTTGGTCATGTGATCCAGCTCAAACCCATCTTTACAGTCACACCTGAAGCTGCCCGGCAGGTTTATGCAGATCTGAGTGCATCTGTCTGTGTCTGCACACTCGTCCACGTCTACACACACACACACACTCGTGATGAGACCACACGCACTCACGGACCATCATGCACTGCGCTCATCGGGACGGAGCTCACCTTCACAGTGTGTGCGGTTGATCAGGTGGAATCCGGCCGGACACACACACTCGTATCCCATCTTCAGGTCGCTGCAGGTGTGGGAACAGCCGCCGTTGTTAGTGAGGCACTCGTTAGTGTCTGCAGGAAACACACGTATCACATGATCATCTTTGACCGTTTCAACACTTTTCAGACTTCAATCACGTCAGTGAGGACGCTGGAGGAAAGACTGAAGACTATACCAGAGGTCTCCAACCACCGGCTCGGACGAACGTTCTGGGAAAAATCTATGCGACACTTATTTATTGTGCGTTAATGATTGTTCTAGTTATTCTGTATTTTCTTTTGTTGTATGCGATTGCTATGGAGTAACAATTTGATAATTTTTCAAATTTAATGTTCATTTAGTAAATGTATGATTGTTCAGATCTATAATATATATATATATATATATATATATATATATACAGTGGGTACGGAAAGAATTCAGACC
>NW_015552636.1:134734-137730 GCF_001515605.1 Sinocyclocheilus anshuiensis | reverse complement strand
ACAAAGAGTGAAAAATTTAAGGGGGTCTGAATACTTTCCGTACCCACTGTATATATATATATAATTTATTAGGGGTTAAACAGATGGCAGTTGATCTGTGATAAGTACGGACCAGGCACAACAGTGCGGCAAGCAGGTGATTCACAGATTAATTTGCCAATTTACACATTCAAGCGATTTTAAACCACAAGAAGAAGCGCAAGAGGATTAGTTACTAGCGCTGTTTTTCAAAGCGCGCGCACACACACAGAGACGCGTTTCAGACAGCGCACGAATACAGAGCTGATTCCTCTTTCACATCTCCTTATATATATATATACATATACTAGACTTGTGCCGGTATTCGGTAATGCGATATATCACGGTAATGAATATGCACGATATTGTTATAGTCAGCTGCTCTACTTTCTGTTTCTGAATCTTGTTTAAATGATTTAAACAGCCATTCAGATTTGTGTATTTGCTATGATGTTCATCACTGCACCAAATACTTAAATATTTAGACTTAATAGCCTATTTATTTTCAATCTTTTTTTACATTTTAATCTGGATTACAACATGCCCTAGATATTGTTTGAAAGTGTTTTGATTCTTTATTGTTCGGTCACTTTACATTAGGGCTTCATTAGTTAACATTAGTTAATTCATTAGTTAACAAACTGCCAATGAAAAATAATTATGAATATGAACATTAATTAATCTTAGGTATTCCAATATTTAATAACACGTTGTTCAAATTGAAAGTTGCAACTGTGTTATTTAATGAGCTAACATGAACTAAGACTTAACTAATAATTAATAACTTCTGTAGCAAATGTAGCTATTGCTCATTGTGAATGTTAATGCATTAAATAAGGTTAACTAATGAGCTCTTATTGTAAAGGGATACCTATTGGTCTTTATAGTTCTTTTGCACTTTAATCTTTGTAAAACTTTTAGCTTTATACCTTTTTCTGTATTGCTTTATTGCATTTAAATGTTCAGTTATTTTTGTTATAAGAAAAAAGTTATTAAACCTGTTATACTGTATAATGACAGCACTTTTTTAAACTAAATTTCAATACCGTGATAATACAGTACACCGTGATAAAAGCATTAGCAATTAATCGCAACATGAAAATTTGATACCGGCATATCCCTAATACATACACACACACAAACCTGCTTCAGCTGGTCTGTGAGAATATTTTGAAAACGTAACCGGTCTGTGGTGTAAAAAAGGTTGGAGACCCCTGCTCTGTACAATACAGTTTGTTTCAAAGCAGCTTTACAGTTACAAACAAGAAATACTGTTCTCACACTGGATTTAAAGGTACCCAAAAATGAAAACTCAGTCATCATTTACTCATCCTCAGGCTGTTCCAAACCTGTATGAGTTTCTTTCTTCTGCTGAACACAAAAGAAGAGATTTTGAAGAATGTGGGCAACTAAACGGTTTCTTGTCCCCATTGATTGCACAGTATTTTATGGACAAACACCTGTTTGCTTATCAACATTCTTCAGAATGTCTTTTGTGTTCAGCAGAAGAAACTCATGAGGGTTTTTACATCTTTGACACACATTACAGGAACACAGAGTGAAACTCACTGCAGTCTTTGAGAGGCTCATCGGAGCCGTCGCGGCAGTCTCTCTGACCGTCACACACACCGTCTGCGCTGATGCACTCGCCGCTGCCACACTTAAACCTGCCCGGCCCGGCACACGCATGCACTGCAGACACACAGACAGTTACAGACAGACACAGACAAACAGACAGACAGACAGTTACAGACAGTTACAGACAGTTACAGACAGTTACAGACAGACAGACAGACACAGACAGACAGTTACAGACAGACAGACAGACACAGACAGACAGCAGCTTGATCACATAGGCGTGCGTGACGCTCACCGGTGACGCAGTCCATCTCATCGCTGTGATCCCGGCAGTCAGGATTCCCGTCACACTGCCGCATTCCCGGGACACAGCTGCCGTCGTTACACAGGAACTCATCCGGACGGCAGGTGAGCGCAGCTGTGTCAGACACAGAAATGAGCGAACTGCAGGACACACCACGTTCTGTGCAAACACATCACACACAAGCCACTCACTGCAGTTGTGCTCGTCTGAGCCGTCTGCGCAGTCGCCGCTTCCGTCGCACCTCCAGCTGCCGTGGACACACTCACCGCTGGCGCACAGGAGCTCGTGATCGCGGCAGACCGTCTGCGGCTGCTGACCCGTGCCGCCTGCGCAGTTCTGTGGCCACTCGTCAGAGCCGTCTGCGCAGTCGGTGTCCCCGTCACAGGCCCAGAGCCGCGGCACGCACACAGAGTTATTGCACTGGAAGGAGCCGGGGCCGCAGGTGGGCGCGGGACAGGACGCCTCGTCGCTGCCGTCGTCGCAGTCGGAGTCAGAGTCGCACACGAACGACAGCGACACGCACTGACCGCTGCGGCAGCGGAACTCCTCGTCTGCGCAGGTCCTCGGCACTGAAACCAGACCAGAACAGAAGCATCCTGAACACAGCTGAGCACGTGACCTGTCATCTAGTAAACAAGAGCGTGAGAGCATTATATGTACCGCAGCCCTGCTCGTCTGCGCCGTTCTCGCAGTCAGACTTCCCGTCGCAGCGCCACCTGGTGGACACGCACTGATTGAGACGCCCGCCGCAGCTGAACTGACCCGACGAACACGTCTTCTGGCCTGCGGCGGAGAGTGAGCGTTAGCACACGGAGTCCTTCAAAGAGCTCATGGAGTGTACACTCAATCATCTCATCATGCAAAAGCAACTTTAATGAATGTAAACATCGCTAGTGTCAGTAATGAGGAGTGTGTGACTCACTGCAGGACTCTGGCAGCTCGTCGCTTCCGTCGCCGCAGTCGTCCGTCTCGTCACAAACCCAGCGGCTGGTGATGCACTTCCCGTTTGCACACCTGAACTGCTCCTGACTGCAGACGGCCGCACCTGACACACACACACACACACACACACACACACACACACACACACACACAC
>NW_015552636.1:112574-134681 GCF_001515605.1 Sinocyclocheilus anshuiensis | reverse complement strand
CATATACACACACACACACACACACACACATACACATACATACACACACACACACACACACACACACACACAGCCACATGATCACATCTGATGTTTAACGCATCAGTTTGTCGTATTCTAGCTTTGTGTCCCCATACTTGAAATTAAAACACTGACTTGTGCACTTTTATAATAAAACGATAAATAACAATAAAATGATCTGACAGAACCATAAAGGTGGATGTTTAACGTATGTCAGTAGAGAGAGAGAGAGACAGACAGACAGACAGAGAGAGTTGAACTGAACTGAACTGAACTGAGAGAGAGAGAGAGAGAGAGAGAAAGAGAGAGAGAGAGAGAGAGAGAGAGAGAGAGAGAGAGATCTGGTCTTTGCACAAAGCATTTGTTGATTGTAAACGTTCGGTGTCTTTGACTGATGATGGGTGTGTAGTGTCTCTTTAAGACAATGGCAGAGGCGGAGTTAATAATCATACCACCAGTTGCTCACTGGTCTCTATGGAAACATTTGCATAATCAAGATACAATAGAGATGGAGGCAGAGCTTGACAGAAAAGATCCAGAATGATGTTTGGAGGAGAAACTGACCAACTAGAACATCTGAACTAACTCAACTGGTTTTCCTCCATGAACCTGAAAATTCCCCAAATACACAGGATGTGACACAAGCTTGTGTGTGTGTGTGTGTGTGTGTGTGTGTGTGTTTGTGATTAATGAGGACACAAATTTGTATAATGACATAGGTATTACAACGAGAAGGTGATTTATGAGGACATTTTGAGTGTCCCCATATTTCAAAAGGCTTATAAATCATTCAGAATTAGTTTTGTTTTTAAGCTAAAAATGCAGAAAGTTTCCTGTGAGGGGTAGGTTTAGGGGTAGGGAGATAGAAAATTATAAATAGTATAAAAACCATTATGCCTATGGAGAGTCCCAAAAACAAACCAGAGTGTGTTAGAAAGAGAGTTTCACTCCTTAAAACAGATACAGACCAGATCTCGCTCTCAGTTCAATTCAATTCAATTCAATTCAAATGAGCTTTATTGGCATGACTGTGTATCATATATCACAATGTTGCCAAAGCAGTAAATATATTAAACAAACAGACAGGTAAATAAAAGGGAAATAAACTCTCTCTCTCTTCTGTTCCAGTAAATGTGCAGAAGTGTCTGTGTTTCTCAATATCTCACAGCAGTGAGTCCAAACACTCAGCAGGTGCTCCAGTGTTTAACCAGCAAAACATCAGCGCGTGTGTGTGTGTGTGTGTGTTTTACTGACAGACTAACAGTGACTGATGGAGGGATTGTGTTGGGCGTGACGGGATCAGGTGTGTGTCTGGCTGGACAAACCACTTCCTGTCGAACTTCCTGTGGAGCTCCAGCGTGTCCACAACAAAGCCCCCCTCAGAGCTGATGATCTACACACCTGCACCAATCTCTGATCACACCTGACTGCCATCCTGCCGAAACCGACCAATCAGAAGCAGAATTTCAAGTAGCTGATTAGCGCGTCCGACCAATCAGCGACAGCAGCGCGCAAGTGCTTCAGCAGCGGCCAATCAGGGAGCGCGTTTACTTGACAGTAACGAGACTGACGCGATCCAGCAATAAAACACCGACATAAACATGTATATACACTGTTTAACAGACCCCGAGATAACCCCCCGGACAGCGTCAGCGGTTTAATTACAGAACAAACCAAAAACAGCAAGAGTTTGAACAACATCGGAAAACCCCGAGAAAGAAGAAGCCAAGCACAGAAGAAATCGTTGAATTGTGAAACAAGCCTAAACACACACAGAAGCAGATCCTCATCACAACGGACACTTACGGGTTTCGTGGACACAGTGAAGCAGAAGAACCGAGCAGATGATTCCGAGCCGAGCGCTGATCCGAATCTCCATCACCTGATCGATCACAGATACTCTAGTATTAGCAGCGAATCTCTACGATGATGATAACGTTACCGCACTCCCGTGAGCAGTGACCGGGCCGGGGCAGATCCCAGCCATTTGAATGAAGCCGCGGGGGGCGTGGCTCTGCAGTGGTGTGACATTTGAAATGAGGGACGTCACCGCTGTGGGCGGAGCCTCGCGGCTGGCTCTCTTATCATTATATTAGTTTACACACGGGGCGCTTCCTCGCGGAGATAAGATCATGAATGAGACACAGCAGTATCTGAGCATCTGTTTTTAACTCTGTGAGAAGCGGCTGCTGTGACTTACACACGTGTTGGAAATACACACACGTGACAAGCACACACTGTGCTTCATCTCACATCATGAACATAGCTGGCTAATATCATTCACATGAGGCCGGGGCAGATAGAAGTCACAGTATATAAATCCAGGAGACCGAATGGCTCCTGAAACCCCCGAGTCCATGAATCGGTCCCTCAGGGGCCAAAACGACTCCTTACTGTGAAACCACCGGACAAATACTCAGAATGTCCCTGTTCCTTCAAAATAAGAGATAAATACTTATTGCACTTTACAAAAATGTTTCCCAGAAATGAGGACTGGACATGAGTGAGCTTAAGCTGAATCATATTGCATAGAATATAAAGCCTTCACAAATCACCTGCTGTTTATAATGTCATCAGCAAAGCATGAAATCCTAGAATCTAAAACTGAAACAGTGTCACACACATAAACACACTCCAGCTCAAGCGGAGGGGACAGGATTAGCATCGTGTTTGTAGATGCAGGGAAATGATGTTTCCACGGGCCTCCACTAACAGATGAAGTTACTCGCTGGGGGTAACTTGTAATCTGTAACCTATTACATTTCCAAAGTAACCTTCCCAACACTGCTCGCTGGATATCAGAGCTCAGATATGCCTGTGTTATTTTGCATGTTTAAAGCTTGCAAATGTGATATCCTGAAAGTCAAAAACAATCATTGCACCTCATTACATATGAATGGGACGAGGGTCACAGACAGGTGTATGTGAGAGACACTGAACTATGGGAGGAATGTTGAAATGTCTGTTGGATGAGATCAGGAATGAGCGAAACCTCGCCTCAGAAGATCTCCCCTCACAAAGAGCGCTTGTGAGTCGACTCTGTTAATGATTACAGCAGAAACTTCTCTAGTTCAACAGGAACCCGTGAGGGTCACTTCAGCTTGACCCCAGTGTTCACAAACAAGACTCATGAAGATCCCGAAGACCAATGCAGCTTCGCTCATAGCTTTACAAACCCCTTGCGGAATTATAATAATTTTAACAACATAATAGGGATCACCAAAATGGCTTGTTATTTTTTTATTTGATTTAGAACTGTCCTCAATAAGCTATTACACATCTGTGAGCCTGCAGCACAAAAGCAGTCTTAAGTCGCTGGGGTATATTTGTAGCAATAGCCAACAATACATTGTATGGGTCAAAATTATAGATTTTTCTTTTATGCCAAAAATCATTAGGATATTAAGTAAAGATCATGTTCCATGAAGATATTTTGTACATTTCCTACCGTAAATATATCAAAACTTAATTTTTGATTAGTAATATGCATTGCTAAGAACTTCATTTGAACAACTTTAAAGATGATTTTCTCAATATTTAGATTTTTTTGCACCCTCAGATTCCAGATTTTCAAATAGTTGTATCTCGGCCAAATATTGGCCTCTCCTAACAAACCATACATCAATGGAAAGTAACCCTAACCCTATTTATTCAGCTTCAAAAATTCTCAATTTAAAAAAATTGACCCTTATGTGTATATATACCCCAAGACAAAATAATAGCTGAATTTATAAAAATGATCTGAAAACTGTTCACATATACCCTTTAATCGTAATACTGCGTGTCGTTACCTGATGATCCACAGCTGTTTTTATGTTTTGTGATAGTTGTTCATGAAAAATCCCCCAGCATGTTTTGTGTGTTTGACCCCTTTCCAACAGAGCGTATGATCTTGAGATCCATCTTTTCACACTGAGGACAATTGAGGGACTCAAACACAGCTATTATAAAAAATGGAAGCATTCACTGACATTCACTCAAGAAGGAATACGATGCATTAAGAGCCGGGGGCTCAGAACTGTATATCAGATACACTGCTCTTCCACGATCACGTCTTATGTTACACGAGTCAAAAACACTGTGAATCAGTTTAAATCACACTCAACGTGTTTGTGCTTAATAGACAAGAGTTTGGTGAAAATGAGCCAATTTGATGTCCTTCTGTGTTTAGATGTGGAGAGATACAGAGACTCTTCTTCATCATCATCATCTTCATCCCTTCAGTGACATGAGCTGCAGCAGTGATATTAAATTCATTTGGCAACAAAACAGATTTCAGAAGTGTTTCTCTTCAGTGTTGATGTGAGAACAACATGATCATCACATCCACTGTTTGTTTCAGATGTAAATCCAAACATTCCCACTTTTCCTCGAAATCTGCAGTGAACTCGCTAAAACGGTTCATGACTGCCACCTAGTGGTTATTGTGCTGTATTACACAAAATCACCAGTCTGGCAGATACACTCCAAATGTTCGTGCAGTACACTGTGAGTGTGTTTGTGTTTCAGTAATTCCTGTAAGGTCCAAATTTAATTCTAAACATACATATATTCCAGAGGTTTTGGTGCTTCAGAGTTTAATACAGCAGTTTGTGGAGGTTTGTTCTCAGTTCCAGCGTGACAGACGGCATTTAGAACCCTTACAGAAATTAACCACGGTTTTACTACACTAACCATAGTTTAACCATGCTATTTGTAGTAAAACTGTGGTTATACAAATGGTAATTAGTAATAAATAAAAAAAACATGGTTACTTCACTTTTACTACAATAAAACCATGGTTAATTTTCATAAGGGAAATGATTTGAATCTGGCTGGCTTACACAAAACCCACACCTTCAGGATCAGCTGGAAAACCACCTGAGATCCAGACCAGACCACATCACCCACATTAGGTCAGACTTTGAGCGTTTCATTCTGTATATCAGAGAAAATACCATGGACAACTACAAACACAGACATGAGGTGGTGATGTTTATTGGGTTTCATCTACACACAAACATACATTCACTACAGTAAGAGCACATGCCATTAAAGAGCTGCTAGAAACTTCAGGAATAATATGATTCATACAGTAACGGAGCAGATCAGCCGTCAAAACAGCAGAAACAGAGTTATAGATATAGAGGCTCCTGCAGAGCTCAGTTCCAGCTTTGATCAAACGCACCTGACTGTAACTCTCTTGTAATCCTGCAGACCTTGATTAGTTTGTTCAGGTGTGTTTGACGAGGCTCGAAGCTGAACTCTGCAGGGCCAGAGCAGAGAATAAACACTGCTTTAACATCAATAAACAGAAACGCTCAAACAAAACGTTAATCTACGCAAACGGACAGAGATTCAGTCTCTCAATGAGCCGTTCACCGGCTGCTGCTCGAGATCTGGTCAGCATCTGTCCGTTACTCGAGTTAATGAGGGATAAGAACGCGTTTGTGTTTACACGAGCATGTGATCCAGCGTGAGTTCACATTTACATGATGTTTCAGAGCGCTTCTGTCTGCAAGAACCCTCCAAACCCTTTCACTCAAGTTCATGTAAGTGTGAACGTCAGGTCAGTTTGAGAACGGCCTTAAAGGGATAGTTCACCCAAAAATGAAAATGTGATGTTTATCTGCTTACCCTCTGGGCATCCAAGATGTAGGTGACTTTGTTTCTTCAGTAGAACACAAACTGAGATTTTTAACTCAAACCGTTGCAGTCTGTCAGTCATATAATGGAAGTGAACGGGAGTCACGGCATTGAGAGTCAAAAAAACATACACAAACAAAACCGAATTAAACCCTGCGGCTCGTGACGATACACTGATGTGTAAAGACACGAAACGATCGGTCTGTGCAAGAAACTGAACAGTATTTATATCGTTTTTTACCTCTGATTCACACAATGTCTGAACTGTTCTGAGCCCGTTCTCAACAGCCGGCGCATGTCGGGTTGTCTTCTTCTTCTTGCTTTATGGCGGATCGCAGACTTATAAGTGCATTACCGCCACCTATCTCTCAAATGGACCACTGACACACTATCTAAAATCTCCTGTTAAAAAGGAGTGTCAATCCGATCGTTTCGTGTCTTTACACACACACACACACACACACACACACACACACACACACACGATGTAAACAACACGCACAATTGCGCATCATTAACATCGTTTGATGTGACTCAATATTTTGTGTGTGTGTGCAATCGTAAGTGTCTGTGTGTGATTTTATGTTAGTGTGAGTGTGTATGTGTGTGTGTGTGTGAGTGTGTGTGTGTGTATGTATGTATGTATGTATGTATGTGTGAGTGTGTGTGTGTGTGTATGTATGTATGTGTGAGTGTGTTTGTGTATGTATGTGTGAGTGTGTGTGTGTGTATGTATGTATGTGTGAGTGTGTGTGTGTTTGTCACCTCCTCCTGCTCCTCATCTGTGTCGTCGTCACTAACGACAGGTTTTGCTCGTGTTCTCGCAGTTCTCCTGCGTCCTCTGCCGCACTCTGTGCTTCTGTCCTTACGGCTCAGTTTAATCTTCACCTTCACGGATCGAGCTGCACGCACACACACACACACACACACACACACACACACACACACACGCACACACACACACACACACGGTCAGCAGTTCCTCTCTACAGGTGGCGTCCAGCTAACAGTTATTCACACATTGTCATGCATTTTTGCATTTATTTGACTGACTCTCTGAATCCGAGCCTTCGTCCTCTTCATCTTCCTCACTCTCCTCTCCGTCACTCTCCTCCTCTCTCTCGATCTTCTGACGCAGGCTGGTGAACACCGACTGCAGCACGATAGAGTCCTCATAGATCTGACACACACAGTGTGTGAGAGTGTGTGTGTGTGAGAGTGTGTGTGTGTGAGTGTGACTCTAACCAGTGATCCCTCCAGGTTGAAGGTCTGAGCGTTTTGGCACAGCAGCATCACGTCTCGCTCCAGATCGTTAAGGCTGCGGTATCGATGGCTCCGGATGCGCTCCTGCTCACACACAGACGACAGCAGAATGAAGCCTGAGCTCACAGACGCTGACTGTGTTCACGATCCACTCGCTCACCTTGATCTTCCTGAAGTCCACAGGTTTGCGGATCAGCTCGTAGTACTCGGGCAGCTCCTTGCGTGACGGCAGCTGGATGAACACCTCGCTCAGCTGACGGCCGTTACTAACATTCAGAACATCACGACACAAACACACATCAGTCACGGAGGTTTAGTGAGGAATAATTGCTCTCAGCTGACCTCTAACCCGTCCTCCAAACCTTCACTGACGGACCAGAGCCTCCAGAAACAATCAGACAGTGGCTGTGTTTACATGCACAATTTTTGTTTCAATCGGACTGAATTCATTGCGATTCATGAATCTGAATGTCGTGTTTACATGAACGCTAGATAAAGTGATCGGGTTGATGTGCGCGTTTATATGTCACAAGCTTCAAATTACAACTGATTTTTTTTTACATGCGCACACTGCACAAATATAGAGTTTCTCACTTTTGCACATAATAACACTCTTACACCGTTTCTTTATGTTTTAAACAGCAGAATTAATATTTACCCATTTCTGGATAAATATAGGTATAAACCCTGTTATGCTGTGCTGGGGAAGTCGTGGCCTAATGGTTAGAGAGTCGGACTCGTAACCTAAAGGTCGTGGCAGGGATTGTAGGTGGGGGGAGCGAATGTACAGCGCTCTCTCCCACCTTCAATACCACGACTGAGGTGCCCTTGAGCAAGGCACCGAACTCCCAACTGCTCCCCGGGCGCCGCAGCATAAATGGCTGCCCACTGCTCCGGGTGTGTGTTCACGGTGTGTGTGTGTGTTCACTGCTGTGTGTGTGCACTTTGGATGGGATAAATGCAGAGCACTAATTCCGAGTATGGGTCACCATACTTGGCCACATGTCACGTCACTTTCTTTATATTTATCACGCAGTAAAACGCCCTCCCCGAGCCCAAAACCTGTGGTTTGTGGATGAGAATCCGAAACCAGGACTGGTGGGACGTTGTCTTGCTCCACTTCACAGTTGCAGAGTGAAGGGAGAGCTTTATAATGACAGGACACGCAGTTATTCAACAGAAGAACTGCTCGTTCCGCGCGTTTACGCTATTCTTTATCATTGCACATGCGCAGTCATTTCAGTTTCAGTTTCATTCAAGCGTTTACATGCGCTCTCAATTGTATTAGAAAAGGAATAAACCACCCCTTTTAATCTGGTCAAAATTTAGTTCGGATCAAGCTCAATCGGATCGATTAAAGGTGCTGTATGTAAGTTTTTGACTCTACTAAAGCATAAAAATACCATAATATGTTTGCAGATATTTAAGAAACATGCCAAGTTAACACACTTGTTTATCTGAAAAACAATGCTACAGTCAGTTATTCTCCTTTGAAAATGTGCGTTCCGGGTCGGAATGTCTGTCTTTGTTTTGGTCTGTTTAACCCACCCACTGCCAGTTTACCCAATTGTATTTCGGCACCCCGGGTTGCCAGTTGGCGGAAAACACAGCGTATTTCATTTCATTCATCGTCAAGTGCACTCGTTCCTGTTGTGTGGTCAATCTGGCAACCTGTGTGTGCCTCACGTCTGAGGAGGGGGGGCCGGGTAAAAAAACCCTCTCCAATATTTTGAATTTGGACTGCAATACCTAGTTCAACCACTCGATGTCAATCCTATATACAGCACCTTTCAGGTGTTTACATGAAGGCTTTTCAGTCCGATTACAAACGTGAGAAAACACCTGCTGTTACAGACCTAGTGCTCAATATCATCAACATCATCATGGCCCTGCTCTTCAGCATCAGGAGGATCTGCTGTGTTCTGTGAGCGACACGCAAAACCATGTTCACAAGAAACACCTGAAGACACAAGAACCGTCCCCAGGTCCAGAACCATCAGCTGTCCTACTTTACCATCTGTCTCAGCACTGGCCTGTACTTTCCTCAGCCTCTACTGGAAACCACTCAGACACTCACTTCTCCTTATATTTAATAACAGCGTCCACAATCTTCTTCATCTTCTTGGTGAGCGGCGGAGGGTTTGGCGAAAGCTTCTCGGACGGCGGGCGACCTCGTTTTTTCTGTCTTTTGCCGTCGTCGTCTCTCTCTCGTCCCCCGCGAACGCCTGAAGTGGACGGGATGGCGTCCGGATCCCGATCGCGCCTCCTCTTACGAGACGTTTTCTTGTGGCGCACCTCCTCCTCGATCTCATCCAGGGTCCCGTCCTCGATCGCCTGAGAACAGAGGGATGGATCAGGAGTGTCCAGCAGAGGAAGACAAGCTGATGAATGAGGCGTCTGTCTGACCTTCAGCCACTGTTTCTCTGTGAGCGAATCGCTGTAATCCACCTCCTTCCTCTGACGGGAGCCGCGGCCGAACATCTTCTCCTCTTCTTCCTCACAGGTGAGTCTTTCCACCTCGGCGTCGTCTTTCATGATCCAGGTGGGCAGCTCGTCCTCCTCCATGAGACGAGGCTTTCGCTTCGGATTGCGTGCTTCCTCGCGGCGGCGATCCAGATCCATGCGCTGCGCAGAAACACAGAGACAGTGGAAGTTAATTTGGATTCGATCTGGATTTGGTGATCGAGGCTGACAAACATAAGCGAGAGAAAGTGAAACGAGACCATGAACTGGTCAAACTCGTCCTCACTCCTGGCGATCATCTGATCTACGGTCTCATCGTCCGGCACCTCGTCCTCTTCCTGACGGAGAAACAGACGCAAGCAATCAGAAGAGCTTTAGACGAACAGAACAGAGAGAAGACAGGTTTACATTAAGGTTTTGATGCTTCACAGCTTCCAGGATATTCCTGTAGACGAGCTGATCTGTACAGTATATTCTGACAAAACAAGGCTCTCGCTCAATCCTGGAGATGCTCTCATTATCATCAGATCATTATAAAACCATGTTATTATATTTATGCACAAAACTGGCCTCACAAACCTTTGTAAACATTTGCAAACCCATCTTTATAGCGATTCATTTCATTCTCACTTTTTCTTATGTTTGTGAGACAAATCTCTTCCAAAATGTTTTTGACATCTTAAAACTTTGAGTTTCCTTGTAACTCCTAGAATCAGTTTGTATGGACGTGCAAAATACTGTTAGAGTTGATATTCTGAATAAGGTTTACATGACCCAATATTCAGGATAATATCATACAACACCAGCCTCATTGGGACTTGATTAAATCAGTTTACGGCAGTTTTCATGACGCATTCGTTAATAAAACTAAAGCAAATTCCATTTAAAGTGGTCATGACATAGTTTTTTTTTAATTATTTTAATATGTTTCTTGAGGTAACGTTAATAAAGTTTTTTGCACAAAAAAAACCTAATAAATATGTGGAAAATGATCATTTTCAAGCCTGATTCTGACCCTGTGTCTAAAACGATCTGTTTTAAGGGGCGGGTTCTTTAAGGCTTCTCAGACACTGATGTGATTGGCTAACGTCACTGCATAGGAAACTATCAACGCCTCTCGCTATTACATGTGAGTGTTTTTACAACGTAATCAGCATTGTTTACGTTCAGCATGCACGCGCTTTCTACTGAACGTAAACAACGCTCATTATGTTGATTATATTCTGGGGTACTCTCCATTACGGAATTGTTGAGTAAATTATGTTACTATTGTTTTCTTTGCGCACAAAAAGTATTCTCGTAGCTTCATAAAATTACGGTTGAACCTCTGGTGTCACATGGACTGTTTTATCGATCTCCTTGCTATGTTTCTGGACCTGGGAACATTTCAGTTGCATTGCTGTGTATGGAGGGTCAGAGAGCTCTCGGATTTTATCAAAAATATCTTAATTTGTGTTCTGAAGATGAACGAAGAATTTTCATTTTGGGTGAACTATCCCTTTAAGCGACTGAACGCCAGTGGGCGGAGCCTATGCTGAGAAGAAGACTATTCGTTGATGTGCTGCTCTGGAGGCGTGTTTATGCAAATGACTGTGACCGAGTGACGTCACCCTGCACCTCGGATCCAAACGAGCCGTTTTATGATATTTACATAGATTCTTTCTTTTTTATTGATGAGGACATTTTAAGTTCTGAAACTTGCAGTATGTATTAAGCATACAAAGGCCTCTTCTGTGTCAAAAGATCAAGAGAAATTTGATTCCTCATGTCATGACCCCTTTAATATTGGAATAGTCTATCTAGTTCATGTAAACAAGGTCGATGTAGAGCCCAATGAAAGTCCTGACCTCGTCCTGCTCCTCGTGCTCCAGAATGGCCTGCAGAAACACTCGGCGCTCGTGACTCGACGACTTCTGGTCGAACATGCCGGCCTGGATCACCTTCTGGTCCACATTCAGCTTGTATTTAGCGGCCGCCAGGATCTTCTCCTCGACGCTGTTGACGGTACAGAGCCGCAGAACCCTCACCTCGTTCTGCTGTCCGATGCGGTGCGCTCGATCCTGCGCCTGGAGGTCCTGCAGACCGAGAGCATCAGAGGAGCCAGCTGAGGATGAGGATGAGGAGGATGAGGAGGATGAAGGGTACCTGATGAGGGTTCCAGTCGCTGTCAAATATGATGACGGTGTCTGCGCTCTGCAGATTGAGGCCCAGTCCACCCGCTCTGGTGCTCAGCAGGAATATGAAGCACTGAGAGGCCGGATCATTGAAGGTCTTCAGCAGCATCCCACGATCCTCTGCTTTAGTCGTGCCTAAAACACACAAACATAATTTCTAGCACTAGTCTTCTCTGAGTAACCGCTGCCAGCCACGATGATGGAGTCGGCCCGACCGGTTCCCACGTCTTTAACATATTCCTGAGTGTTGGGCAGTAACTAGTGTTACTAATATTAAGATTTCAGTAATCATATTACAGTTACCATCCATAAAACACCTACTGATTTGAAATCAAATAATCCAATAATTCCTAGATTTATATTCATAATTTTCACAACTCGTGAATGCATGAAGTCACCAGAGCAGCAGGCAAACTTGGAATATGGAAAAGCTTACATTCAGCGGATGGAAATATTGCCATTACATTGATTTTGTGAGGAGAAAGATGATCTGGCATTACTTGACTCATCCCTCTGATCCCGATATAAATTGTATAAAATCATTTTAGAAAACGAAACAATTTCTTATGAACTTACGTGATTTCCTTTGATAAAATACATTGTGGAATATAACTGTATATGGGCAACAGAGAAATTATAGCTACAATTAGCTACAAGCTACACATGACAATTAATGAGATTGATACAACACTTTTACTTAAACGTCACTATCAATCACCACTGAGTGTCGTAATCACTTCGGAGTTCTGACTGCGATCCAGTGTGGATTTTGGTCAAATGATGAGGCAGAAATATATTGTTAGTAATGTAAATGTTGTAAAGTAATGTAATTAGTAGTGTAACTAATTCTAACTAAGTCAATAGAGGCTCATGTCTCAATCATATCCTGGTGTCAGGACAGTTTTCCAGCGTCCCTCCTAATTATTCCTATATGCTCGGGATGGGTTTGGATATATTCTGAGCTCAGGAATATGAACCCCGCCCCCCTCAGACAGCACACCAAATATGCTTTGTATTCACTCAATCTGATTATATGTAAGTGCGAACTCGTGAATACCAGATGAAAACAGTGTGTGATTTCTAGTGAAGATGCCTCGACACACACATGCTCTGAGGAGTCATCCAGACGCTGCAGGACGAGGTTTGTGCAGATCATCATGAGCAATAATAATCATAATCCTGCTATACTTCACAAACTACAGACAAACACAGAGAAACACAAGCTCACCGTCCAGACGCAGGTATTTAAAGCTGCGGTAAGCGAAATAATCCTCCATTATGGTCATCAGAGTGGTCATTTGGCAGAAGAGCAGCACTTTGTGATTGGACACTCGTAATTTGGGCAAAATACGATCCAGCACCTCAAACTTTCCCGAGGCGCGGAATAAATCAAGCCTGCAGGTCAGACGAGACGAAGGTTCAGTGCTGGAGACGTCTAATGTGTGTCAGATAATTCTACAGCATTTCTACTGCTCACCCCTGAACGATTCCTCCTGAGAAACCCAGATGCTCAGAAAACGACTCCTGAAAAGCAGCACATCACGTTCAGCGGCACAAGAAATGAAACACGTTCATCAGATGACCAACACCACGACAGACACACTAACACACCTCGATCTGCTGGAACATGTACGGATGATTACAGATCTTCCTCAGCTGCATGATGGTGTTCATCAGAGTCTTAGTGCCGCCTTTACCCTGAAACACACGTTCAAACGCACACCTTTACCCCGAGACATCCAACAGCACACAGACTGAACATGATCTCCAGAGAGCTCTTCTTGCTCACCTTCTTGTCCTTCTCTGAGCCGTCGGTCAGCAGCACTCCTTTGGCCTGCATGTGTCGGTACAGGACCCTCTGCAGCGCAGACATGTCACACTTGATCACGTACTCCACCTGCACACAGACACAAAACAGCACAATGCTTCATCTGTCCGAGGCGATGACAGACAGACTGCATCAGAATCACCTTCTCAGGCAGCTGCGCCTCCACTTCCTTCTTCAGCCGGCGCAACAGGAAGGGGCGGAGCACCTTGTGCAGGCGGCGGATGATCAGGATGGTCTCCTCCTCGTTCAGATCCACCTGAGAGACACATCAGTCACGTCTACTACTGCTCTTCATTTCCCAGCGTGTCTTGACGAGCAGAATCACACATTAAAGGCTCAGGATGGAATCACACTGGTTAGTTTGTTTTATCACAATCATGTGAACATAGAGGTAGATTTAAATGAATTCCACTACTTTGCTTTGATTGGCAACTTCACGTTTCGTGCCTGTAAAGCGCAGCGCCACAATCATGGGTTTGATTGACAGGAAAAGCATGAATTCATAAAAATGTATGATGTGACTGAATGCAATTTAAGTTGTTTTGGATAAGATTGTCTGCCAAATGTGTGAATGTAAATGAAATGTCAGGTTGACATCCTCTAGGATCATCCAGAACGCAGCAGCAAGATTAATTTTTAATGAGCTGAAAATAATGCACATCATAGCTCTGTTCATCAATCTGCACTGGCTACCAGTAGCTGCTCGCATGAAATTCAAGGCATTAATGTTTGCCTACAAAACCACCACTGGCTCTGCAGCCCTTTACCTAAATTGATTACTTCAGAGTTATGTGCCTCTAGTTTGTTATTGTTTGTTCACATGTTTGTTTACTGTTCAAGCCGATCTACTGCGCATGTATGGAACACGTCCGCGGAGTGGACCATCAGCGTATGCTTTCAGTAGTATAAATACAAGTAGTCTGCGTCCACGCTCTCCATGTACGCGTCTGGATTGCGCACACGGAAAGTATAACACAGGCTTTATATCAGAAGTTTAAACTAATATGGTTTAAAACGCATGATTTCAGCACGATAAACATGATAATCAGAACCAAAACAGATGTTTTTAGCAGGTACGAGCTGTAATGGCGCAGCTCTATTCTGGAAAAGGGGGCGGGGAGCAGAAGCTCATTTGCATTTAAAGAGACAGGCACGAAAAACAGCGTGTTTCTGCTTCCACTCAAAATAGGCATTTTCAAAATGATATAATAAATGATCTGTGGGGTATTTTGAGCTGAAACTTCATAGACACATTCTAGGAACACCAGAGGCTTATATTACATATTGTAAAAAGGGGCATAATATTTCTCCTTTAAAGAGCTCAAGCATTTAAAGCGCTCATAATAAACATAACGTTATTGACCGCCAGTGAGGACGATAACTAGTAAAATAGTTATTATAGTTATTGTTCTTAGTGTGGACAGGCCTTAACGGTCAAATCCCTGAGCGATGACTAACTTTAGCTTTTCTCTGTTTATTTTCTTAAAGGGGTCATACGACGGGATTTCAAGTTTTCCTTTGTCTTTGGAGTGTTACAAGCTGTTCGTGCATAGATAAGATCCGAAAAGTCGCAAAGATTAAAGTCTCAAACCCAAAGAGAAATTCTTTCTAAAAGTTAAGACTCATCCGTTCCTTCCTAAAACGCCTCGTTTAAACGCACCTCCGCAAATCTACATCGTTGTGTGGGAAGATTTGCATAACACCGCTCAAATGTTTACGTAAAGAAAGAAGGCGTAACTTTTATTATCTCTGTAGTATTGTTGTCGTGGCGATGCTGTGTGTTTCTAAATATGGTGAGGGGCGTAACATTTCTGTCACACGCTTGAGGTGTTCGGCCAATCACAGCGCACTGGATAGCTGGTCAATCAGAGCACACCTCGCTTTTCAGACCAATGAGCTTCGTAAAAATCGACGCGTTTCAGAAAGGCGGGACAATAATGTACGGTATGTGGAAAATAATGTGTTTTTTTAACCTTAAACCACTTGAACACATAAATACACAAAATAATGTTATTTTTAGCAAAGTCATATGACTCCAGTAATAAATAATCAAGTTACAGTGAATAAAATGTATGCGTTTGAGCATATTTCTGAAAGTCTGATTCATGCTTTCATAGTAAACACCTGCTACTACGCTAACACAAGCAGCATTAGCACTCATAATCAGTCTGTGTGTCTGTGATAACGGCTCGGTGTCAGAGATGTGCTCAGCACTAGTTAAACAGACGGACCTTCTCTCCGGTCATGGCGAAGGGAGCATTGAACCACTGCTCAAACGTGCTGCAGCTCTTGAAGATGGTGGGCAGCAGGAAGTTGAGCAGCGCCCAGAGCTCGGGCAGCTTGTTCTGCAGCGGCGTCCCGGTCAGAAGCACACGCCGCGGAGCCAGGTAATGCGTGTTCAACACCTGCGTCAGCTTACAGTGATGGTTCTTCATGCGATGGCCTTCGTCCACGATCATGTACTTCCAGCGAATCTGTGTCAGGTGACAGGATCTCATCAGCGCGTCTGACCGAGGTCAAAGGTCACAGGTGACCACACAGAGGCACACACATACCTTGGCCAGCACATGCTTGTCTTTGATGATGTATTCGTATGTAGTGATCAGCACGTTGAACTTGCCACTGCGCAGCTGTGGGATGAAGGCTCTTCTAGCAGCAGGAGATCCCTGAACACACGATCACATGATCAAACCAGCGCTTGGGTTTATGGGAGGACTACTAACAGAACAGGCTCACTACACTGAAAGGTCATCATGAAATTGACCATTTACTTCCTTAAAACATTTACATTTATTCAAAGCGACATAAGAAACATCATAAGGACTTAAGAGTTGCTGTATTTGCAGAACACAAGCACAATATAAACTAAAGTGACACTCCTGTCTTCAGTACAGCTGCTGACGTCATTTCATAATTGATGAGTTTTACAACATTAACAGTTATTTTCATGTTTACCTGTTGACATGATAAGCTAAGACTGATTCAGATTTACTCCAGATCATGCGTCTCTGTGTGTCGCTCACCTTATACGAGACTTTGACGACAGACGGCGCCCACTTATCAAACTCATAGACCCAGTTAGACAGAGTCCTGTCAGAGAAACAGTGTTCATCAAACAGACTCTCTGTGTGAACATACAGAAGTATGAAAGTTGATGTAAAAACAGGCTGCGACTGACGAGAGCGGTACGATGATGACGTAGGGTCCGTTCAGACGCTTGTTCTCCATCAGGTACGTGATGAGAGCGATGGTTTGGATGGTTTTGCCCAAACCCATCTCATCCGCCAGGATCCCGTTCAGATTGTTGTTATAGAGAGACACCAGCCACTCCAGACCCTTGATCTGTGGAGAAACAGTCAAAACGTCCCACGTTCAACATGTTGGGTTTGTTTCATCTGTCTGAAATCTCTTCGTTTGGATGGTTTTATAAGGATTGGATTGATTGCTGTTTGTGATCCCTAGAGCTCTCTTAGTTCTTTCTTAAAGGGATCGTGACATAAGAAATCAAGTTTTCCATGATCTTTTGGCATATGAGAGGTCTTTGTACCACTAAAACATCCTGCAAGTTTCATAGCTTAAAACCTCCTCCTCATTATAAACGAACCATTTATTTAATCGAGCTCCAAAAACGGCTCTTTGGATCCGAGGTGCAGGGTGACGTCATCTGTGTGCAGTCGTTTGCATAAACTCCGCCTCCAGAGCAGCACATTGGCGAATAGTCTTCTAAGCATAGGCACCGCCCACTGGCGTTCAGTCGCTAATGGCTAGCACTTGATCACGCTGAATGCTAGCGTCGCATCGTGTCAAATGCAAATAGAAATCAGGATCACTGCGCTATCTTGTCTGCACTGGATACAGTAAACAGATGCGGTTCTCTTTCTGACAGTCCAGCGCTCGAGTCTGTCATCAGGACTAATGCAGTGAAAGAACGCTCGCTTTGATGCGTTTGGTTTAAACAGCGTTCGCGTCTTTGTACAGATATCAGAAGTTTCCCCGCGTAAGGAACAAGTGGACAATGTATTTTTAATGGCGTCCCGGATCGTGTCGGAGCATTTTGTTTTGTAAACGAGGCACAGTGTCATGGAGAGTCACAAAGAAACATCTGTTGAAAGAGGAAGTGGTGCTAGATCTGCATCACAAACCATAAGTAAATAATTTCATAATGCTTTGTCTGGAAATGACCGTTTTATTTTGATCATGTTGTAAAAACACTCACATGCAATAGCAAGGGTGCATTGATTAGCCCTGTGTTCCATTTGCAAGGGCTCATCCCTACGCCCTATTTACCCTCCGGAGTGAGAGCTTCGAAGGGCTGAAGGGTGTAGGGAGCCAAACAAATGTTTCTTGAAGTGCCCTTCTGCGTCATCATCACTTGCCCACATGGAGGCGCCGTCATCACGCAAAGAATCTACGCAAAGGATCATGGGAGCCCGAAGTGTACATCAGTTGTACCCTTCGAAATCCTTCATTCCGAAGGGCCCTTTGAAGTGGCCAGTTTTGAGCACTTCGGTTTGGAACGACCCTTCAATATGGAGGCCATGATTGTTTTCACCCCGAAGTGCTCTTCGGAGGGCGATATATCCCATTTGGAACGCACCGACTGTTTCCTATGCAGTGACGTTAGCCAATCACAACAGTGTCTGATTACTGAGAAGCCTTAAAGAACTGCCCCTTAAAACAGATCGTTTTAGACAGAGGGGAGACAGGCACGAAAAACAGCGTGTTTCTGCTTCCACTCAAAATAGGCATTTTCAAAATGATATAATAAATGATCTGTGGGGTATTTTGAGCTGAAACTTCATAGACACATTCTAGGAACACCAGAGGCTTATATTACATATTGTAAAAAGGGGCATAATATTTCTCCTTTAAAGAGCTCAAGCATTTAAAGCGCTCATAATAAACATAACGTTATTGACCGCCAGTGAGGACGATAACTAGTAAAATAGTTATTATAGTTATTGTTCTTAGTGTGGACAGGCCTTAACGGTCAAATCCCTGAGCGATGACTAACTTTAGCTTTTCTCTGTTTATTTTCTTAAAGGGGTCATACGACGGGATTTCAAGTTTTCCTTTGTCTTTGGAGTGTTACAAGCTGTTCGTGCATAGATAAGATCCGAAAAGTCGCAAAGATTAAAGTCTCAAACCCAAAGAGAAATTCTTTCTAAAAGTTAAGACTCATCCGTTCCTTCCTAAAACGCCTCGTTTAAACGCACCTCCGCAAATCTACATCGTTGTGTGGGAAGATTTGCATAACACCGCTCAAATGTTTACGTAAAGAAAGAAGGCGTAACTTTTATTATCTCTGTAGTATTGTTGTCGTGGCGATGCTGTGTGTTTCTAAATATGGTGAGGGGCGTAACATTTCTGTCACACGCTTGAGGTGTTCGGCCAATCACAGCGCACTGGATAGCTGGTCAATCAGAGCACACCTCGCTTTTCAGACCAATGAGCTTCGTAAAAATCGACGCGTTTCAGAAAGGCGGGACAATAATGTACGGTATGTGGAAAATAATGTGTTTTTTTAACCTTAAACCACTTGAACACATAAATACACAAAATAATGTTATTTTTAGCAAAGTCATATGACTCCAGTAATAAATAATCAAGTTACAGTGAATAAAATGTATGCGTTTGAGCATATTTCTGAAAGTCTGATTCATGCTTTCATAGTAAACACCTGCTACTACGCTAACACAAGCAGCATTAGCACTCATAATCAGTCTGTGTGTCTGTGATAACGGCTCGGTGTCAGAGATGTGCTCAGCACTAGTTAAACAGACGGACCTTCTCTCCGGTCATGGCGAAGGGAGCATTGAACCACTGCTCAAACGTGCTGCAGCTCTTGAAGATGGTGGGAAGCAGGAAGTTGAGCAGCGCCCAGAGCTCGGGCAGCTTGTTCTGCAGCGGCGTCCCGGTCAGAAGCACACGCCGCGGAGCCAGGTAATGCGTGTTCAACACCTGCGTCAGCTTACAGTGATGGTTCTTCATGCGATGGCCTTCGTCCACGATCATGTACTTCCAGCGAATCTGTGTCAGGTGACAGGATCTCATCAGCGCGTCTGACCGAGGTCAAAGGTCACAGGTGACCACACAGAGGCACACACATACCTTGGCCAGCACATGCTTGTCTTTGATGATGTATTCGTATGTAGTGATCAGCACGTTGAACTTGCCGCTGCGCAGCTGTGGGAGGAAGGCTCTTCTAGCAGCAGGAGATCCCTGAACACACGATCACATGATCAAACCAGCGCTTGGGTTTATGGGAGGACTACTAACAGAACAGGCTCACTACACTGAAAGGTCATCATGAAATTGACCATTTACTTCCTTAAAACATTTACATTTATTCAAAGCGACATAAGAAACATCATAAGGACTTAAGAGTTGCTGTATTTGCAGAACACAAGCACAATATAAACTAAAGTGACACTCCTGTCTTCAGTACAGCTGCTGACGTCATTTCATAATTGATGAGTTTTACAACATTAACAGTTATTTTCATGTTTACCTGTTGACATGATAAGCTAAGACTGATTCAGATTTACTCCAGATCATGCGTCTCTGTGTGTCGCTCACCTTATACGAGACTTTGACGACAGACGGCGCCCACTTATCAAACTCATAGACCCAGTTAGACAGAGTCCTGTCAGAGAAACAGTGTTCATCAAACAGACTCTCTGTGTGAACATACAGAAGTATGAAAGTTGATGTAAAAACAGGCTGCGACTGACGAGAGCGGTACGATGATGACGTAGGGTCCGTTCAGACGCTTGTTCTCCATCAGGTACGTGATGAGAGCGATGGTTTGGATGGTTTTGCCCAAACCCATCTCATCCGCCAGGATCCCGTTCAGATTGTTGTTATAGAGAGACACCAGCCACTCCAGACCCTTGATCTGTGGAGAAACAGTCAAAACGTCCCACGTTCAACATGTTGGGTTTGTTTCATCTGTCTGAAATCTCTTCGTTTGGATGGTTTTATAAGGATTGGATTGATTGCTGTTTGTGATCCCTAGAGCTCTCTTAGTTCTTTCTTAAAGGGATCGTGACATAAGAAATCAAGTTTTCCATGATCTTTTGGCATATGAGAGGTCTTTGTACCACTAAAACATCCTGCAAGTTTCATAGCTTAAAACCTCCTCCTCATTATAAACGAACCATTTATTTAATCGAGCTCCAAAAACGGCTCTTTGGATCCGAGGTGCAGGGTGACGTCATCTGTGTGCAGTCGTTTGCATAAACTCCGCCTCCAGAGCAGCACATTGGCGAATAGTCTTCTAAGCATAGGCACCGCCCACTGGCGTTCAGTCGCTAATGGCTAGCACTTGATCACGCTGAATGCTAGCGTCGCATCGTGTCAAATGCAAATAGAAATCAGGATCACTGCGCTATCTTGTCTGCACTGGATACAGTAAACAGATGCGGTTCTCTTTCTGACAGTCCAGCGCTCGAGTCTGTCATCAGGACTAATGCAGTGAAAGAACGCTCGCTTTGATGCGTTTGGTTTAAACAGCGTTCGCGTCTTTGTACAGATATCAGAAGTTTCCCCGCGTAAGGAACAAGTGGACAATGTATTTTTAATGGCGTCCCGGATCGTGTCGGAGCATTTTGTTTTGTAAACGAGGCACAGTGTCATGGAGAGTCACAAAGAAACATCTGTTGAAAGAGGAAGTGGTGCTAGATCTGCATCACAAACCATAAGTAAATAATTTCATAATGCTTTGTCTGGAAATGACCGTTTTATTTTGATCATGTTGTAAAAACACTCACATGCAATAGCAAGGGTGCATTGATTAGCCCTGTGTTCCATTTGCAAGGGCTCATCCCTACGCCCTATTTACCCTCCGGAGTGAGAGCTTCGAAGGGCTGAAGGGTGTAGGGAGCCAAACAAATGTTTCTTGAAGTGCCCTTCTGCGTCATCATCACTTGCCCACATGGAGGCGCCGTCATCACGCAAAGAATCTACGCAAAGGATCATGGGAGCCCGAAGTGTACATCAGTTGTACCCTTCGAAATCCTTCATTCCGAAGGGCCCTGCTGTCCGAGCGCGGAGCGACCTCGTAACTGAAGAGAGAGAGAGAGGTCAGTGGAGATGACCGAATCATCAGCAGCACACATGATCGACTGTCATCTTACCCAGGGTTCATCTCCAGCCACGTGTCCAGCTGTCCAGCTTTAGGAGCGTCCACTCCGGTCAGAATCTTCCCACTGTCCACATGGATCACCTTCACTGGAAGATCACTCATCTGACTCGTCTCATCCAGGGGCTGTAAACATCATCATCATCACCAAAGCCTCCTTTAGATCAGAGCTGCACATACTTTTCAGACATTCACGACTTTTAAAAAATATTGGATACTGTGACGCTTCACACCCTGAGCAAAGTAACCCTACTGCTGAACCCACCTCTCCATCGGGCCCCAGAGCCCCCGTCTGGCCCTCCGCGTTCTCCAGCTTCTTCTTCTTCCTCTTCTTCTTCTTCTTCTCCTTCAGGGCCTGCACAGCTTTATGAGCGCGGACCAGCTCCGTCAGATTAGCCACATACTCATCCGTCTGCTGCAGCAGATACGCCAGACGCTTGTCCTTCTTCTGGTCAATGAGCTTCCGGTAACCCTCCTCATCCTCAGCCTGCAGGACACACAATATACACGAGCTACACAGTGAGTGTGTGTGTGTGTGAGTATGTGTGTGAGTGTGTGTGAGAGTGTGTGTGTGTGTGTGTGTGTGTGAG
>NW_015552636.1:95405-106959 GCF_001515605.1 Sinocyclocheilus anshuiensis | reverse complement strand
TGTGTGTGTGTGTGTGAGTGTGAGTGTGTGTGTGAGTGTGTGTGCGTGCGTATGTGTGAGTGTGTGTGTGTGTGAGTGTGTGTGTGTGTGTGTGTGTGGGCGCACCATCAGGCGTCTCATTCGCTCTTTCTCGATGCGCTCGTTCTCTTTCTTCTGCTCGCGCTCGGTGTTGGCGTGGTATGTGGCCACAGCTTTGGTCAGTTTCTGGATCTTCGCTGTGATGGACCGATGGTACTCCTTGAAGTCTTTGGCGTGCTGCAGGATGCTGTTGAGATATTCCTGCAGCAGAGCAATGAATCATGGGAATTAACACAGTGACTGAAGTGAGCTACAAACGTCTGAGAGCACTTGTGGAAATGTTTCTTATTTTGCATTCTCCTGTAATTTAATACTAAATATTTCATCACTAGTTATAAGATCAGCATCACAATATGAGTGAGTGCAGAAGGAAGATGGACGTGAGAATCAGCACTGGAGCGTCATCTAAACCTGATCATCATGTTCTCGGAGCATCTTCAGCTTCACTGGAAGAACCACATGATCAATGATCACTGATTATTTGATTAGTCACTTAAAAATAAGGCTAAATCTGATAAATATTGTGTTTGTTTCACATCATCACTTTTCCTTCAAAATCATAAAATGAGCTGTTTATTTGCAAGTTTAAATTAGATTTTAAATCCCAGATATCCAGTGTGCTCTCAGGCGTTTGGAGGAATCAGAGAGCTGCTGTGAGTGTGCTAGAGCCGCTTGCCTGGTGTTTCTGCCTGCGTTTGCGTTCCTGTTCGATCTTCTGCTGTTTCTCTAGTTTCTCTGTGATTCGTGCTTCACGTAACGACTGTCTCTTGTTGCGCTTGTAGCCCTTTGAGTCCAGTGAGGTTTCTAAGGCCGTGTCGCGTCTCATGCAAACCACCACCTCCTGACGCAGCTGTGAAGGCAAACAGACGAACATCAGAGCGCTTTAGCAGAGGATGTTCAACAGATGCACTGATGCAAGAGTTAAGAACAGATAACCGAGTAAATCACTTCAGTGCAGGTTCACTAGAAGCCTGAAAAAGCGTTGTTTCCTTTGGTTTAGAGAAGGCTGGTTTAACGAGCAGCGGTGGCAGTGTTCTCTGAGAGCGATCGTTTGTTCTCCGCCTGCGGTTCTGTCAGGGTCAGGGCTAGGACTCACCTGTACTCTCTCTCCTGCATGATCTCCACCGGGTCCAGACCGCAGGGCTTCTGAACCGGCGTGATGCGGTTCTGCTTCTGGTGCAGCGGCACCATGGTGGCGGGCTGAGACGAGTGGCCCAGGTGTGCTGGAGACTGGGTCTGCGGTGGCATGACCGGAGAAGCGGCCGGTGGCACAGACAGGGGTGCAGGAGAGGGGCGTCCGGTGGGCTGCAGCGGCATCAGCTTCTGAGGAGCGTTCGAGGGGGTCGCCGCATTGACCAGAGGACCTGCCACAGCGCTTGTAGCCCTTTGAGTCCAGTGAGGTTTCTAAGGCCGTGTCGCGTCTCATGCAAACCACCACCTCCTGACGCAGCTGTGAAGGCAAACAGACGAACATCAGAGCGCTTTAGCAGAGGATGTTCAACAGATGCACTGATGCAGTGGAATATGTCAGTAGATTGATGTGGATCACAGCGTCAGTCCGGGTTCATCACCTGTCTCTGGAAGTTGAGCAGTCGGAGCGCTTTGAGCTCAATTGTGGCTTTGGTGCGCAGATCTCCAGGCAGAGACCCTGGAAGATTCTCCAGCTCCTGAATACGGTGAGTGATACGAGCTTCCAGCCTGCAGAGACACAAAGCATCAGAAGTCCAGGAACCACTCGGCAGCAGTCCGCACGAACTGGGAGATTCTGGACTCATTCAGGAGATGCGTAATAGCGCCCCCTAGTGTATAACAGTTACCAGAAGAAGCATGCTACCAGAAGAAGTTCACGGATGCGCTCTCACCTTCAGGCCACGGTTTCGGGGGCCCGTTGTGGTTCTGGCCCTGAACACCAGCTGGGACTCCCGAAGGTCCAGGAGGAGGCATGTTGGGTCCCACCATCCCTGCGGAGCAACCGGCACAAACTAACCCTTTACTAAAGTCACCACAGACGAGTGCAGCGCCGCTGACTGTTCAACACACTTCCACTCCAGAATCATTCAGAAACACACTCAATCTGAATTAGGAGCGAGGTTACACACAGAATTTGAATTGTAATTTTAAGGACCTAGAAATTAAATCAAATGAAATACAAATTTGTAAAATTGTGCAGTTTTTAATTATACATTTCATTGGAGTATTTTAAGAATTAAAGGGGTGGTTGATTGCGATTTCACTTTTTTAACTTTAGTTAGTGTGTAATGTTGCTGTTTAGAGCATAAAAAATATCTGTAAAGTTACGGCACTGAAGTTCAATGGAAATGGAGATATTGTCTTTTAAAGAAAAGTTTGTTTAATGCCTACAATTATGACTGGTAGGGACTACAATGAGCTACTTCCCGGGTTGGTGACATCACAAACCCTGCAATTAACATAAACCCCGCCCCCGGGAACAAAGGGGATGAGGCTATGTTCTGCCGGAGCTCAAGCAACTATTGCCCGTAATGGTGAGGGGCGTGACGTTTCGCGACAATGTGCGATACGCGGTTAACGAATCACAATACACTGGGCCAGCTAACTGATCTAAGCCCATTGTGTAGTTAAGAGGGAGTGGTATCACAGAAACAGGGAGTCAACCGGCCGTTTAAATGACAATGAGACAGCGGCGTAGAATAAAGGTAAAATATATGAAAAATACGTTTTTTTTTTTTTTTAACGAAACATGAAGACGTTACACTGCTCCCATAAACACAATCAAGCCTAGAAAAAAAGCAGTCAACCACTCCTTTAATAATGATTTTAATAATCAATACTTGAAAAGCCACTAATAGACAATGAATGATGTCACTATTAAACAATGTCACAGAATTTACATTGGATTAATGGCATTTCTCAGTCAGTTCATCTTCCTGTCATTTCAGTTCAACCTCCTACGGGGACCAACTTAATTCAATTAAAATGAAATCAAATAACTAAATTCAGAATTTTGCCCAACCCTGCGCTCCGTAACCAGTGAAGCATTACAGTACGTACCTCGTGATCAGATAAAGAGTCCCATCATCAGTGATTCAGGTGTGTGTGTGTTAGGAGAGTCAGATGTGCTCACCATGTCCTCGGCTGAAGCCGGCGCTCGCTCCGCCGGGGGGCAGGCTGGTCAGAGACGGTCCCTGGGGCATCCCTGGCATGGGCCGCTTGCCCTGCACCGCCATCTGCAGGTGTTCTGGGAGCGGCTGCCCGCGCGCCAGCATCTTATATGCCATGATCTGCGCCCGCAGCTGGTGCAGCTGGCTCTGGTTGAAGGGCGTCGGAGCGGAGGAGCCGCTGGGGCCTGGGGCCGTGCTTTGGCTTCCCAGACGGTTCTGCTGCGGGAGGCTCTGGCTGTCCACACCGTCCAGCGAGGCAGAGCTAGAGCCGGAGGTGGACAGGAGAGGACCGGACACGGGACTGGACACGAGCTCTGAAGAGCCCAGCGGAGACGGGAATCCTGCAGGAGGAGACACACTGCAGTAACACATCGTCTCGGTTGGGACGTTTCGTTTTTCTAATAATGTATAAATACTAAATATACAGCAGATATTGCTTTTGTGGATTGACAGTCATCACTTCTAGCAGAGCTAGGCTTGAGGGAACACATACCACTGGATAAAACATATCTATACAAAATACAGTTTGTTTGTATTCTGATCATTTTTGGATCATTTGTTAAGATGTTTAAATGTGAATATTAAGATCCTGGTGAATGTAAATGGATAGAGGTAACAACTAATTGTTTTATTTGTTAATTTAACAGTTTTTAAAACGTATACAAGACATACTGTTCTGAGAAACCGAGTAAATCACTTCAGTGCAGGTTCACTAGAAGCCTGAAAAAGCGTTGTTTCCTTTGGTTTAGAGAAGGCTGGTTTAACGAGCAGCGGTGGCAGTGTTCTCTGAGAGCGATCGTTTGTTCTCCGCCTGCGGTTCTGTCAGGGTCAGGGCTAGGACTCACCTGTACTCTCTCTCCTGCATGATCTCCACCGGGTCCAGACCGCAGGGCTTCTGAACCGGCGTGATGCGGTTCTGCTTCTGGTGCAGCGGCACCATGGTGGCGGGCTGAGACGAGTGGCCCAGGTGTGCTGGAGACTGGGTCTGCGGTGGCATGACCGGAGAAGCGGCCGGTGGCACAGACAGGGGTGCAGGAGAGGGGCGTCCGGTGGGCTGCAGCGGCATCAGCTTCTGAGGAGCGTTCGAGGGGGTCGCCGCATTGACCAGAGGACCTGCCACACAGACACACATCATCACAGGCTGCTTTACCAGAAGAAGCATGCTACCAGAAGAAGTTCACGGATGCGCTCTCACCTTCAGGCCACGGTTTCGGGGGCCCGTTGTGGTTCTGGCCCTGAACACCAGCTGGGACTCCAGAAGGTCCAGGAGGAGGCATGTTGGGTCCCACCATCCCTGCGGAGCAACCGGCACAAACTAACCCTTTACTAAAGTCACCACAGACGAGTGCAGCGCCGCTGACTGTTCAACACACTTCCACTCCAGAATCATTCAGAAACACACTCAATCTGAATTAGGAGCGAGGTTACACACAGAATTTGAATTGTAATTTTAAGGACCTAGAAATTAAATCAAATGAAATACAAATTTGTAAAATTGTGCAGTTTTTAATTATACATTTCATTGGAGTATTTTAAGAATTAAAGGGGTGGTTGATTGCGATTTCACTTTTTTAACTTTAGTTAGTGTGTAATGTTGCTGTTTAGAGCATAAAAAATATCTGTAAAGTTACGGCACTGAAGTTCAATGGAAATGGAGATATTGTCTTTTAAAGAAAAGTTTGTTTAATGCCTACAATTATGACTGGTAGGGACTACAATGAGCTACTTCCCGGGTTGGTGACATCACAAACCCTGCAATTAACATAAACCCCGCCCCCGGGAACAAAGGGGATGAGGCTATGTTCTGCCGGAGCTCAAGCAACTATTGCCCGTAATGGTGAGGGGCGTGACGTTTCGCGACAATGTGCGATACGCGGTTAACGAATCACAATACACTGGGCCAGCTAACTGATCTAAGCCCATTGTGTAGTTAAGAGGGAGTGGTATCACAGAAACAGGGAGTCAACCGGCCGTTTAAATGACAATGAGACAGCGGCGTAGAATAAAGGTAAAATATATGAAAAATACGTTTTTTTTTTTTTTTAACGAAACATGAAGACGTTACACTGCTCCCATAAACACAATCAAGCCTAGAAAAAAAGCAGTCAACCACTCCTTTAATAATGATTTTAATAATCAATACTTGAAAAGCCACTAATAGACAATGAATGATGTCACTATTAAACAATGTCACAGAATTTACATTGGATTAATGGCATTTCTCAGTCAGTTCATCTTCCTGTCATTTCAGTTCAACCTCCTACGGGGACCAACTTAATTCAATTAAAATGAAATCAAATAACTAAATTCAGAATTTTGCCCAACCCTGCGCTCCGTAACCAGTGAAGCATTACAGTACGTACCTCGTGATCAGATAAAGAGTCCCATCATCAGTGATTCAGGTGTGTGTGTGTTAGGAGAGTCAGATGTGCTCACCATGTCCTCGGCTGAAGCCGGCGCTCGCTCCGCCGGGGGGCAGGCTGGTCAGAGACGGTCCCTGGGGCATCCCTGGCATGGGCCGCTTGCCCTGCACCGCCATCTGCAGGTGTTCTGGGAGCGGCTGCCCGCGCTTATATGCCATATATGCCATGATCTGCGCCCGCAGCTGGTGCAGCTGGCTCTGGTTGAAGGGCGTCGGAGCGCTGGGGCCGCTGGGGCCTGGGGCCGTGCTTTGGCTTCCCAGACGGTTCTGCTGCGGGAGGCTCTGGCTGTCCACACCGTCCAGCGAGGCAGAGCTAGAGCCGGAGGTGGACAGGAGAGGACCGGACACGGGACTGGACACGAGCTCTGAAGAGCCCAGCGGAGACGGGAATCCTGCAGGAGGAGACACACTGCAGTAACACATCGTCTCGGTTGGGACGTTTCGTTTTTCTAATAATGTATAAATACTAAATATACAGCACTTTTGTGTTTTGTGGATTGACAGTCATCACTTCTAGCAGAGCTAGGCTTGAGGGAACACATACCACTACATATCTATTATCTATACAAAATACAGTTTGTTTGTATTCTGATCATTTTTGGATCATTTGTTAAGATGTTTAAATGTGAATATTAAGATCCTGGTGAATGTAAATGGATAGAGGTAACAACTAATTGTTTTATTTGTTAATTTAACAGTTTTTAAAACGTATACAAGACATACTGTTCTGAGATGAGAGAAAATAGATCATTTGTGTTCCAATGATATACTAAAATGCTTAAATGTGAATCTTGAATAAAAGCTTTATAAACAACAACATTCTCACTGTTGTTTTTGTTTTAATACAGTAATTGATTGATTCAATGCATTAGATAGTTAAAATAACTGCAAATTCATCATTTCGTCACCACCGTCACATGAATATTTTGATATTTCATTATGATATTTTATATTTGTTGAGGAATTGTTGGTCACATGTGAAAGTGTAATCTGTCTGCTAACACGAGAACGTGTTTTGTAATGTTAAAAACATCTTCATTGCTGTTAAATATAAAGTTACAATTATATGACACAGTCCAAGGTAAAAAGCACATTTTGATAAAAAGGAGAAAAGTTGGGAGGTTGCATCAAAGCATAGCTCAGTAGCTTAGTGCATATAAGATAAATAAATGTGGTTTCATTAGTCTGCTGCTGGTGAGGAGCATGAGGTGCGTTACCTTGCGAGTGCTGGTCCATCGGGCTCCCTGGACGGGTCATCCTCATCGGAACCACCTTCATCTGAGTGAAGCGAGCGTCTTCTGAAAGGTTCTCCTCCACCGGCTTTAGGACAAAGAAAGACATTAATAGAGATATGACCTCTGCTACTGGGCTTTGAGGCTGGTTTAGACCTCCACCTTGTGCATCTGGTGCAGACTCTCCTGGCTGTATCCCGCAGACGCTTGCGGAGGAAAGGAGAGTCCTGTGGAAGTGGCTGGTCCGGGACTGGGGCCCATCATGTTGTGTGAGGATCCAGGGGACAGTCCGGACCCCAGCATGGCCCCTGGAGACGGGCCCGGACCAGGCGAGGGCCCCGGGCAGGGCGTGCCTCCTAACGGGGGCTCGGGGGTGGACATGCCACAGACTCAGCCTGCATTCGAAGTTTAGGACAGAACGTTTATGCCCATTAAAATCTGACTTTATAAACTATCACCATATAATAACGTCTGCTTTCGCTCTCTCTCTATATAAGCACAATTTATTTACATGACTTTTCTTAAGGGACTTTTTTCTCTTCAAACAATGCTGCAGTTTTGAATCTAAATGGCTCCCTCTGGGATCAATGATGCTTCATAACATCATCTAGTTGAAGAAGTGAATTACAGAGAATAAATACAGATTCATACAAATAATATCAGCGACTGGCAGGAAACATCACACCTTGATAGCAGTTCATGCAGCTTTGACCAGTTAATTATATTTTTTCCATATCATAATTTTATTAAAAAAAAAAATTCATCCATTTTACACAAGAAAAATTCACTATGCAAATTCCCATTTTGAGATTGCATTAGTTTCCATTACTGTTCCAGGCCTAAGAAGCTTCATTTGTAAATGGACTGTATTGTCCAAGTCTTCTGTGGTACATGATGATGATGATGATGATGATGATGCTAATAATGATGAGGCAGAAGGAAGAAGGCTTTATTAGTGTCAGATGATTCTGCCGAGCCGATCAACTCGTTCCTGCCCCTGGAAACATCAAACAGCGGCTCGTTTTGGGAAAATAAGCCGAGCATGCACATTTGACAGGAGAATAAAATGCCGTCCAGCTCGAGCCGCTGCAGTGATCGTCCGCCGCCTCGGAGCTCGCGTCGGATCAGCGACGCAGCGCGATAGAAACATGACGCACGCAGCGCCAGACTGCCTGATGCTGTGCTGGAGCTCACACTGCAGACATCGACACGATAATAATTCCTTGCGTATTTAATCAGACTTACCCTCAATATAATAAACGAGCTCGAGCCGACGACGGAGCCACGGTGCGGTTGATTACCGAGCAGCGCCGCAGACAGCCGCTGATTCCGTTCATTCGGTCTGTGCTCGTGTACGGAGCGCCGCGGCGGACACGGAGATCCAGACGAGACTGCTTTTCTAGATGATCAAATATACATTTTATATATACATTGTATTTTGTCTCTTGATGTTTTTCTTTCAGTGTGTTGGTTATTGTAACAACTTGTGTTTATTTTGACCAGAATAAACACTTTATCTGTCTACAAAACAAATACATTTCAACAATATATATCTAAGATGTAATTAATATTTTTCATTCTGTAGTATAAGAGAGCTATACTGACACATTGTATATACTGTGTAGCTTATAATTTTAATGCACTTATAATTGTATCAGATCAGTAGAGACACGTACGTCTGCAAGATGTCTGTTAAAGATCACTTGATCTGGAAAGCATCTGCTGTGTACAAACATCTGACTGTCTGTAAGATGTCAGCTTTACATACATTCTAAATCATAAACATCTTAAAGACATCTATTTGACATCTGAATGTCCTTTAGACGTAGATGTAAATGCAGATGTCAAATAGACGTCTCTGTGATGTGCGTGTGCTATCAGGGAGATATGCATCGGCCCACCGTCCGTCACTGCAGCCAACATCCATCCCTCCATCCATCAGTTCAGTTTACAAGCGTGTGCATGGAGCTGCAGGGAAACACTGAAAATGCTGCCCAGTTTGTGTGGGTTGTAGCCCAGCTGATGGGTAAATATAGGACAAAATATGTTGATCTATCCTTACTGTGCATCACACATGAGAGCTCACATTATAACAGTGTTTCAGACAGATGATGACAGTTCAAACTTGAATGAGAAGGGAAAACCTCGTTTTACTCTATGTTGTTTTAATATTTTCTTTCAGTAATTTATTTGTATGCACTGAAAATCCTTTGCTAATACAAATGCACAATTTCTTTTCATGCTGATAAAAAAAAACATTAAAACGGAACCAGACAAGTTGTAAATATAGAAGGAATATGTCCAAGTCATTTATATGTGCCCAACTTCCTGCTGCCAGCTGGTGGCGCTATGGTTATAAATGAATATTGGCCTTTAGATATGTTCAGGCCAGGACTCTTATTGAACGTGTGAAATTATAACAACTTCCTATTCCCATGGTGAAACATCGAAGTTTGTCATGCCGCCACAGACACGCCCTCCAACGAAAACTCAAGATCTTCGCAATTTAACGTCACAAAGGGCTTTAGATTACACTGACCAAATTTGGTGATGATCTGTTTAAATCTCTAGGAAGAGTTCGTTTAAATACAGTGCCTGAAAATGGCAAAAACATCACAAAACCTGTCAAGAAAAGTAAAAATAACAGACTTCCTGTTGGGTTTCAGACTTTGTACCGGGATACTTTTTTGTAGGTACTGGTGTGTTACATGTGTGTACCGAATTTCATACATGTATGTGAAACATAGCTCAAGGGGCACTTCATTGAAATTTCATAGATATATATACAGTATACTTGTCACATCGTTAGAATGGCATCTACACTAATATTAGTCTGTTTCTCTCTTATTCCGAGGTCACCGTAGCCACCAGATCCAGTCTGTATCCAGATCAGATGGTCACTGCAGTCACCTGAATCCAGTACGTATCCAGACCAGATGGTGGATCAGCACCTAGAGACGACCTCTACAGCCCTGAAAGTCAGCGGAGACCAGGACAACTAGATGAGCCCCAGAGACAGATCCCCAGTGAAGACCTTGTCTCAGACGGTCACCAGGACAAGACCACAGGAACCAGATGAGTCCTCTGCACAATGTGACTTTGCTGCAGCCTGGAACTGAACTGCTGGTTTCGTCTGGCCAGGCCCAGAGGAGAATACTAGAAATACTATTTCCACACACTATTTCTCTTTTTAATAATGTAAAGCTGCTTTGACACAATCTGCATTGTAAAAAGCGCTATATAACTAACGGTGACTTGACTTGACGTATAGGTGGCGCTATTGAGCCTTTTTGCCACACCCACTTCTGAAACCCATTTCAGATGTACATTTTTGCCACTTCTGGCACGTGTGCAAAGTTTTCGAGCATGTTTAGGCCCTCAAAAATGCTATTTATTTTGGAGAAGAAAAGAAACCGAGCAATTCCATCGGTGCTCAGGACCTAATGATATTGAAGTCGTTCTTCTGCAAAAAACACATGATCTTGTGAAGCTGCCATAATTTAATATTTTGAAGGTGATTGTGTAATAAATTATTGAGTGTTTTTGACGTGTGTGATGAACGTTTGTCATGTTATGGAAGAATAAGATGATTTTGAGACACGAATGTATGGTTGTAGTGTAGATAAATCTTTTTTTTTTCCAGTGTAGGAGGAACACTTTTCGTTTGGAGGAAGTGAACTTGCTATCAAGAAAAGCATGGAATCAAGTAGTGTGAATCAAGAGGACAAACGTTTACATGTTACCTTTTTGTGACAGCATCTAAATAAACAAACTTATAATGAACTACATGTCACTCACTCTGTCACTAAATCACATCCAATCATCAACACACACACACTTACTGTAACTTACTGTCGAACTGATGTGTTCAGTTTTGGGAAATCTGTGTGTTTTGGACAGTCGAGGACAGCGTGTGTGTGTGTGTGTGAGTGTGTTATATAATGTATGTGTGTGTTGTGGTGTGAGAGAGAGAGAGTGTGTGTGTGTGTGTGTGTGTGTGTGTGAGAGAGAGAGTGTGTGTGTGTGCGTGTGAGAGAGAGAGAGAGAGTGTTTGTGTGTGCGTGTGAGAGAGAGAGAGAGAGTGTGTCTGTGTGAGTGTGTGTGTGTGTGTGTGTGTTTCCTCCGCTGCAGCAGGTGGCGCTGCTGTTTGTTGTGCTCGTCAGAAACAGGAACGAGTTCCGGTGAATATTAAATTTCTGCTTGTTCTGCTCACCGATGAATTTCGCTGATAATTTACACAAATGGCCGAGTAGGATGGATCTGGTGAGTGTTCCGTGGTTGTAATAGTTCACGCTGCTCGATAAACGGGGATGAAGGCGCTTTAAGCTGTTGAATGCGCTGTTTGAATGAGTTTAATCTGCGGAAGGTTTGTTCGCATTCAGCGGCTCTCTCTCTTGTTAGTTAGTGGTTTGTTGTGCTGTCAGCGGCCGCGGTGTGTGTGATGTTATTCACTCTGTTTTAGGACTTCGGGAACAAACTGCCGCAGGCTCTGTCGACAAACACTAAACTGCCCCAGTCTCTCTCCTCTAGCGCGAAGTTTCTGCCCTCAGGCCCGTTTGAGCGCTGCGGCCGCCCGCTGGGAGTCAAAGTCAAAGAGGAAGACGAGAGTGTGGAGGATTTCTTTCATTTCGGTGAGTGTCTGCACACACACACACACACACACACAAACACTTATAAATACA
>NW_015552636.1:90220-92720 GCF_001515605.1 Sinocyclocheilus anshuiensis | reverse complement strand
TTCTCTCCTGACAGCTCAGCACCTGCAGCAGCAGACCGGAGAGTGTCTCACGGCTTGTTGCAGCGGATCGAACCCTAAAAGCCTGTCTCTCTCAGAGCCGGCCCAGACCCACAGTCGTCCCTCGGCGGACCGGCCGTACCACTGCCAGGACTGCGGCAAGTACTTCCGGATCAACGACATCAAGCGGCACCAGCGCATCCACAGCGGAGAGCGGCCCTTCCCCTGCTTCCAGTGCGGCAAGAACTTCCCCACGTCTGGGGACCTGAAGAGACACGAGCGCATCCACACGGGCGAGCGGCCCTACCACTGCCTGCAGTGCGGCAAGAACTTCTCCGACTCGGGCCACCTCAAGCAGCACGAGAGGATGCACACGGGCGAGCGGCCCTACCAGTGTCCGCAGTGCTCCAAGCGCTTCTACCGCTCCGGAGACCTCAAGCGGCACCAGCGGATCCACAGTGGCGAGCGGCCCTACCACTGCAACCAGTGCGACAAGACCTTCTCCGACTCCGGACACCTGCGGGGCCACCAGCGCATCCACACCGGAGAGCGGCCCCACCGCTGCACGCTCTGCGAGAAGAGCTTCTTCAGATCGGGCGACCTGAAGCGGCACCACAGAACGCACACGGGCGAGCGGCCCTACCAGTGCTTCCAGTGCGGGAAGAGCTTCTCCGAGTCGGGACACCTGAAGGAGCACCGGAGGATCCACACCGGAGAGAAGCCCTACCACTGCAACCAGTGCGACAAGAGCTTCTCCCGGCTGGAGCGGCTCAAGGGCCACCAGAGCATCCACACGGGCGAGAGGCCCTTCCACTGCACGCAGTGCGGCAAGAACTTCTTCCGCTCGGGAGAGCTGAAGCGGCACCAGAGGATCCACAGCGGCGAGCCAGCGTGAGCGCCTGGAGAGAGCACAAACACCTGAGCGACGGCAGCCGATCGCCGAGCTTTCCTCTTCGTGTCCTGATAGAAATCAGCAATGCTGTGTGTCGTTATACATGTGTTTGTTGTCATAGACCGTCTGAAGCGCTAGCTCTGCACGCCTCGCTCTGATCTGATGCTCCTCACACTCTGTATGTTGTTCAGAAATATATAGTGCAGTGACTCATTAGAACTGTATATTGTACAGGAGCATATTATTACTGTGTGTGCTCACATTCCTTGTATTTAATGAGTCTCCCTCAAACTGTCTGTGGTTATTTTTTTTATATATAAACTGAACTGTTTTACTGTCAACATGAGACGCCACTGAAGCGTTTCTGAACCTCTGGTTTCTCTCGATGCTGTGTTTTACTAGCTGCCGTAAATCTCGTGTGCGAAACACAGAATAACAATTATTGTTTCACTGTAACACTTTATTAACTCATGAAAGACGTTACAGAGTATAGATGTGCTGTAATTCAGCAGCTGATTGTGATCGGTTTCTGAGCACCAGGTGATTAATATAGTAAACTGAGCTCATGAATCACATTAGATTTACCTTTTAACTTTTTTAAATTAGCTCTTTACATTTGTTATTGTTTTGAATGGTCTTCTATTTTTACTTTATATATGTGTGTATTTAACCACCAGTAGCTTGGAGGGCTTTAATGCCATCAGAAAGGCTGTTTTATAAGAGCTGTGTGCAGGATTGAATTATAATTGTTTGGGTTCTTCATGTGCATGTTTTCTTCATATGTGTGTCATCATCTTTAATAAACACTTCACCTCTAATTACAGCCGCACACATGAACATGCAATTTATTGGCCTTCCGTAACATGTCTTCTCCAGACTGCAGCATTCGATCATTAATTAACACTAATGTGCCGTGAGAAGAAGCGAGTGATTAAAGGTTGTTTAAAGCCGAACGGAAGGAGTTTTGTTTTGCGCGTCACACGACATATGTTCATATCTGTCACAGTAAGTTACTTGCCCCATTGAGAACGTGAGCTGTTTGCATATATTTCATGTTTTCATATTTAGAAGTAAGCGCTGCAAAGCACTTCCGCTCTTGTGGAAACAATGTTCATTTTACCACATCCGCGTGCGCTTTACGGCACCGATCAGTCGGAAGTCCGGTAACCAGGGAGACGCCAGGATGCACTGCGGCCGGCGGGAGAGGGTGAGCGGCGTTTAATTCAAAATTTCTCATTAGCTGCATTAAATTGTCCGTTTTATTCGTCACTCACACTCACACACACACACGCTCTCTCTCACGTAGACCCCCATCACTCACTCACTCACTCACACACACACGCACATGCTCACACACGCTCACACACACACGCTCACACACACACACACGCACACACGCGCTCTCTCACACACACACACACACACACACATGCTCTCACACTCGCACGCACGCGCACACACACTCACACGCACTCTCACTCACACACGTGCTGTCATTTCATTGAAGTCACCTTTATTTCTACAGCACTTTATACAGTACATATTGTCTCAAAGCAGCTGTACAGTGCTAAAGGGTTAATTCACCCGAAAATGAAAGTCCATGTTTTCCTC
>NW_015552636.1:83026-90167 GCF_001515605.1 Sinocyclocheilus anshuiensis | reverse complement strand
ACACACACACACACACACACTCTCACACAGACACACACACACACATGCTCTCACACTCGCAGGCACGCACACACACACACACTCTCACACAGACACACACACATGCTCTCACACTCGCACGCACGCGCACACACACTCACACGCACTCTCACTCACACACGTGCTGTCATTTCATTGAAGTCACCTTTATTTCTACAGCACTTTATACAGTACATATTGTCTCAAAGCAGCTGTACAGTGCTAAAGGGTTAATTCACCCGAAAATGAAAGTCCATGTTTTACTCACCCTCAAGGCATCCTGGGTGTATGACTTTCTTCTTTCAGATTAATCCAATCGGAGTAATATTAAAAATGATCCTTGCTCTTCAAAGCTTTATAATGGCATGGGTGGGTGTTTTTTGTCCAATAGTCCAAAAGTAGTCAAATAAAGCGCATCCATCCATATTAAAACGCGCATCGCATGGTTCCGGGTAGGGCTGAACGATTTTGGAAAATCTAATTGCAATTATTATTATTTTTTTACCAATATTGCGATTGCGATTTAATATGCAAATATTTTTTAAAGATCTTTATATTCTGTATTATTCAACAAAGACAAGCTATAAATCATTGTATCGTATGACCAACACAATATTAGATAGATTAAGCATAAATGTTCTTTTCTGTAGGCCAGGCCTATATGTTACGATGAATTTGTGATGCATGAATTGATATGAATTTTTATTTAACAACTACAATCACAGTAGTATATTGACTGATTTGCTGAACTTCCAACCTTGTAAGCATGTAAGCACTGAGGAATAAGCCTGGTGTAAACATTAACATGAAAGTCAGTAACAAATCACACAAACTAAAGTAGATTGCAGAAATATAAAAACAAATATGTTGCTTTTCCACACTACTTTAGGTAATTCAAAGTCACTGTAATAAACATGTAAACATGTGGACTGCACTTATAACACTCTTATTAACTTTAGACAGACTTTAAATAAGAATATATATATTACCATATTATATATATATATATATATATATATATTATCTTAAGGTTGAAGTCTTCATTAATGAAATGCAACGTAACACTGTTACTGCTTGAGTAATTTCCATGTGCTGTTTTGAAGTACGTTCATATATACGCTTTCAGACATTTCCGCGTGTAGCGTGCCAGGGTTGCCAGGTTTTCACAACAAAACTAGCCCAATCGCGTTTCGAGGGGGGTCCACCGGTAAAAAGCGCGTTCCAGTAGGTAAAATACATGTTTTTTGGAGGGTTCCCCAAACCGTGGACTTGGCAACACTGTAGTGTGCACACTTGATGCTTCCTCTGAAGACTAGATGTGCTCGACTTGAAGCAGCGCTGCTTAGACCGATCGGTGTGTGTCATCAAAGTACTGCGAGAGCTATAAGAGCGCGGACGTCTCCTTATGCTTTCTCTCGCTGTACTTTGATGTCATACACCAATCGGGTCTTCAAGTCGAACACACCTCTTCACTCTCGCGTGTCACGTGACCGAGTGCAATCGCAGCCTCTGCGGTTGAAAAATCGTGATTTTTTTTCCATATCGCGATATTATCGCAAATGCAAATAATCGTTCAGCTCTAGTTCCAGGGGGTGAATAAAGGCCTCCTGTAGTGAATCGATGCGTTTTTGTAAGAAAAATGTCCATATTTAAAATGATATAAACAGTTTTGTGTAACTTCCACTTACTGTCGTACACGTGTTCACGAGAGACTGCCGATCCGGAGGATTACGTAGGTGCACCGCGTGTGAGTCTCCCGAAAACCAATGTTTGTTTACAGGAGCAAAGGAAGCAAAGTTTCCAAAGGAAAACCAGTCTTCTCTTGGCTTATATCGAAATCCTGCGACGTTTTTCTTTACAAATCCTCGTTTTGTGCTTCTATTTGTTTTGTTCTCGCTCCGTTGCGCTTCTGCGTTTGTCACTATGTACGCTACACATACGTCCTACGTCATCCGCCTACAACAGTTAGCAGAAGTGAGAAAAAAAGGTGTTTATATCGTTTAAAATATGGATTCGCTACAGGAGGCCTTTATTCACCCCCTGGAGCCGTGTGATGCGCGTTTTAATATGGATGCGTGCACTTTATTTGACTACTTTCAGACTGTTAAACAAAAACACCCACCCGTGCTATTTTAAAGCTTGGAAAAGCAAGGATAATTTTTAATATTACTCCGATTGGATTTGTCTGAAAGAAGAAAGTCATATACACCTAGGATGCCTTGAGGGTGAGTAAAACAAGGGCTAATTTTTATTTTTGGATGAACTAACCCTTTAAACAGGAAAATAGTGTTTGAATGATGCAAGCAATTCAGTTCTTCTGTAGAGCAGCTCTAAAAGCAGGACAATAGTAAACAGTCAGTTTTTCAGTTAACCCTGTGATGCGTATCACACCTCACGTGATCAACTGCTTAATCTACTTTTGTGTTTTGGCTGGGGCTAAGCGCTTGTCATATCACAACTGTTCAGTGTTTTCAACCATATAATGGTTTTAGGCATTTAAATACATATGTACTAGCAAAAAATACACTTACAGTTTATAAAATACACACTGATGTCTATGGAAGCTGCAATAATGATCCTTACAAATATAATTCGACAATATGTTTTATTGATGTAATTTAATACTGTTACGTATCCGGTCCATGAACTTCCGTCTGCTAGCCATCAGAGGTCACCCTTTCCATTTTCATTGACTCTTGCACTACACACTGTTGCATATCACCCCGGACTACATTTCCCATCATTCATTACACTGATTGCACACAGCACTGATTGCACACAGCTGTTTCACATCACTCACTCACTATTTAACACTCAATCTCACTCCTTTCTAGCTGCCGAGTATTGTTTAGCGCTTATCGTTTGATAGCTACTCTACGGAGCCTGTTTAGTTTACCCTGCCTTCGCTTAGTCTGCCTCGTCTGTTTTCTTGGTTTCTGATCTTTGCCTGGTTTCTTGGATTTATCCCTCTAGTCTCGCCCTTGTCATTCTGTTCGCCGTTCGTTGACCTACGCTAGCCCTAGGATTATTCTTGTGTCTTGCCCGCCATATACCTGGTTGCCATTGTTTGACCCTGCCTGTGTTTCTGACTTCCTCTGCTTGTAATAAAGCTTGCACATGGATCCGCACGTCTCTATCCAGTGTGAGGGATGCTGGTATCTGCACGCACAGCTGGTATCCCCAAACTCACTCACTCTAACCCTTCTGTTCATGAACTCATTCCCCTGTCTGCAGCACTTCCCATATGGGGGGTTGCTTTATGGTGTATCTGGGCCGCGTACTCCACCGCCGATTTGCTAGAGGCAGCGGCACCGGCTACAACATCCCCAGAGGTGGCGGCTTACGCTGCAGAACCTCCCGAGGTAGCGGTGTCTGCTGCTGTGCTCCCAGAGGCCATGGTATCCGCTGCAGTCTCTTCAGAGGTGGCGGCGCATGCTGCAGAACCTCCCGAAACGGCGGTGCTCGCTTCAGCTCCTTGCGTGGTGGTGGCGCCCAGCAACGCACTTTCAGCCTGTCCTGTCACGGCCTATGAATAATTGTCCTGTCTCAACCCGGCCGCAGAGGCTGTCTGAACTTACGTCCAGCCCTGAATCGGCCACGGAGGCCGCTTATGAACTCACTTCCTGTCCTGTAACCGCTATGGAGGCCATCTATGAACTCTCTGCCTGTTCTGTTCCGCTATGGAGGCCGTCGGTGAACTCTCGTCCCGTTCTGTCACGGCTATGGAGGCCGTTTGTGAATCCTCGTTCTGTCCTGTCACGGCTAAGGAGGCCGTCGGTAAACTCTCTGCCTGTTCTGTTCCGGCCAAGGAGGTTGTCTGGGAACTCTTTGTCTGTCCTGTCACGGCTATAGAGGCCGTTTACGAACTCCCTGCTTGTCCTGTCACGACTTATCCGGTCCATGAACTTCCGTCTGCTAGCCATCAGAGGTCACCCTTTCCATTTTCATTTACTCTCGCACTACACACTGTTGCATATCACCCCGGACTACATTTCCCATCATTCATTACACTGATTGCACACAGCACTGATTGCACACAGCTGTTTCACATCACTCACTCACTATTTAACACTCAATCTCACTCCTTTCTAGCTGCCGAGTATTGTTTAGCACTTATCGTTTGATAGCTACTCTACGGAGCCTGTTTAGTTTACCCTGCATTAGCTTAGTCTGCCTCGTCTGTTTTCTTGGTTTCTGATCTTTGCCTGTTTTCTTGGATTTATCCCGCTAGTCTCGCCCTTGTCATTCTGTTCGCCGATCATTGACCTACGCTAGCCCTAGGATTATTCTTGTGTCTTGCCCGCCATATACCTGGTTGCCATTGTTCGACCCTGCCTGTGTTTCTGACCTCCTCTGCTTGTAATAAAGCTTGCACATGGATCCACACGTCTCACGTCTTGTCTGCCCCGTTACATATACATTGTGTCACTAACAACGTTTGCTGTATTCTATTCCCAGTTCACCAGAAACTTGCTTTTAATGTCTTTGAAGAGCAGAGCATGAGTATATGTTGTAAATCCTACAGCTCAACATGAATTAACATGGCAGCACGGTCATTGCAAAGATGTTAAACTACCCACTACATTTACTTGCACATATTGGAGAATTGGAATATCAGATATTTCATCATATAGCTAACATGTTTGTGAATATTTTGAATAAAAAAGGAGAAATAAAAGCGTTACATCACTCATGCACATCTATCGTGGCTGCTTTGTCACGTGACATGTCGCCATGGAAACAGGCGATACATTGTAAAATAATGGTCGCTGTCACATGTGAAAGGGTTAAAGTCAGTTCATTGCTAGTTCAGTTCAATAACCAAGTAAAGTTCATCAATGATGGAACAAGTTCAGTTCATCTATAAAGCAGCTCTGGAGAAAACAGTGATGTCGTCATCATCAGCTCAGTTCAGTTCTCTTCCAGTAGTGTCTGTGCAATCAAGCTGATTGGTCTGTTAATCTCTTGCACATGTGAACGTTTAATCTCTGTACACAGTTTCCCAGAATGCTATGCAGCAGAGTTCAGTCCTCTAGCGTGTGTTTGTGTGTTTGTCAGATCCGTGGCTGCAGCGCAGTAAGAGTCCGGTTGGGAACCCACAGCTGATCCAGTTCAGCCGAGAGATGGTGGATCTGATGAAGAACCAGCCGTCCTGTTTGGTGCCCATCACAAAGTTCATTCCAGCGTATCACCACCATTTTGCCAAGCAGTGCCGTGTGTCCGACTACGGATTCTCCAAACTGCTGGAGCTGCTGGAGGCCGTTCCTCACGTGCTGCAGGTCTGAACACAAGCACAGCTTTTCATTCAGTTCGCAGTTTTAACATCTGTTTGACATTCTCCGTGATTCCTCAGCCACTTTAAAATATGAATATATATATGTGTGTGTGTGTGTGTGTGTGTGTGTGTGTGTGTGTGTGTGTGTGTGTGTGTCAGGTGTTTCGCCAGGAACTGGCAGGTGGTGGATTATGGGATGTGTGATCTGATGGACCTGCTGGCTGAGATTCCAGACACGACGATCACAGTCTCTCAGCAGGACGGTGACACGCTCATCTCTGTTCCCAAGAGAGGTGAAGCACTGCTGCAGAGGCTTGAACGTTTCCGTGGTTTGTTTGTGTGCTGTATTACACTTGCAACATGCTGCATCTCAAGAGTGTAAAACTCACGGCTGGAATACATTACACAACTTATGAACCGATATTAAAGCACTAGACGGCACACTCTTTCTGACCTTATGAATGTTTACAGACGAGAGCTGTGCATCATCCGCTAAACAGGCTTTCACAAAAAAAAGAGATGTGTTAAAATTAAAACCATGTATTCTAGAATCGGCTCAAAATATCAAGCGTGTCTAATATCGATCTGCAGTATGGAGTCTGTGTCCATCATGCACTATGTGATTTTCTCGGTCAGCTCCGACTGCCCAAAACCTGCAGACTGGCTCTGACTTTTAGTGTCCAGACTGCAGATGGGAGGGAATCTGAGCAAAAGGGGTTTGGTGCATTCCAGCCTTCAGAACAAACCTAGCAACGCACTTTGATGAGCTGTGTGACGCTACCTCTCTTCATGGTTTCACTGTGGATCTTGAAGGAATCATACAGTAACGAATGCTAAACATCCATGATTTGTTTCTCTTCATCCATCTTTGAGCACTAGTTTGGTCTGATGAGATTTCAGCGTGGGCGGCAGGGCCGCATTAACCATTGGGCTAGGTGGGGCTGAAGCCCCGGGGCCCAAGCAAGGAGGGGGCCCGTGGTTGGCTGTGGAGTAGATTGACGGACATCGGTAGCGCTGATCGCCAAAGCCCCACTACGACCCTCACTTTTTAGCGCTATTATTTAGTGGAGTTTTCCGTAAATTCCATGCATTACAATTAGAGATTAAAACGTCACGTTTGAATTTGTTTTACCAATCAAATGCATTTATTATATATTTTGCACGTAGCATATCTATCAGGTGATCGCTGCGCCTAATGTCTGCATTCAGCTCTCTTCACTTCGTTCTGGTGTAATCTAGAAATGGTCATGCAAAGAGCAATCTTCGATAAGTAAAAATGTCAACTATTCTTAAAAAAAAATTGTGAGAAAAAAATGAGGAGAGAAGGGAAAACATGAGTGAGTCACTAAAATCCACAGCTAGTTTATAAAAAGTATATACTAAAGCTGATGATGGAGTGGGAGTTGTGGAACAGCAAATGGACCGGACACATAGCAGATAAAAACACAGCACCATCATCCCCACAGATTTTAGGTTAGTTTGATTATTAACTTGATCGATGTATAGTGCTTTTTGTGTTTGAACAAACTCTATAGGGCTAGTATTCTCAATCGTTTTGCGCGGCATGATGTAGGTTAAGCTTTTCATTTAAACGCATTTTAAGCATTGTGGTTTAACAACAAATGTAACTGTTCAGGGACATTAAGCAGTGGGACAGAATTCATTTTGGCAAATGCGCGCGTTAAGACGGTTTCTGATACTTGCTTGTACAGCGCCTGACTGGAGTTATTTTTCGTGCCTTGTGTTTAAACGTTCGAATACACAGTTATGTGTCCAAATGCCTGTCTCCTCGTCAACACAGTTATTTGTGTCTTAAATGAACGTTAATAGTTAAAGATAAAGCATGTG
>NW_015552636.1:73270-83015 GCF_001515605.1 Sinocyclocheilus anshuiensis | reverse complement strand
CGTCAACACAGGCATTTGGGTCTTAAATAAACGTTAATAGTTAAAGATAAAGCATGTGTACTAGTTGGCTATTATGCGATCCTGGCATTATATGATGAGATTTTAAAGGGATGTAGTTCACCCAAAAATTAAAATACTGTCATAATTTGCTCAGTTTCAAGTTGTTCTGAACATGTATGAATTTTATTTGAATTGACTTTGTTCTCCTCAACATAAAAGAAGATATTTTGAAGAATATTCGTAACCACTTTGTTGACTCCAATAGTGTTTTTTTTTTTTTATACTATGGAAGTCATTGGGGCACCGAAACTGTTTGGTTTCCCCACGTATCACCACCACTTCGGACGCCAGTGCAAGCTCTCCTACTACGGCTTCACCGAACTCATGGAGCTGTTTGAGGCCATTCCAGACGTTCTTCTGGTCGGTACACGAGCGCAGATGTGAAGGCGCTGGAGCGCTCGGCGGCAGTCTCTGACACGCTGTGTTTGTGTCTCAGGTGCTGGAGTGTGGAGAGGAGCGGCTGCTGGCGCTGACGGAGGTGGAGCGTGTGAAAGCGTTAGCGGCTCAGCTGGTGAAGCTGCTTCGAGCCCAGAGAGACTCCGGCTTTGCTGTCAGTCAGCTGCTGAGTGAATACAGCAAGACGTTTGGCTACAGCCTCCGCCTGCAGGACTACGACGCCGCCACGCTGCCCGCCCTGCTCAACAAGCTCTGCCACGTGGTGAAGGTGAACGTCATTTCCTTTCATTGCACTGATAAGCCTCCTTAAAAGCTGAAGACATTAAAGGTGTGGTTGAACTTTCGTGTGTAATGTTGCTGTTAGAGCATAAACAACGTCTGCAACGTTACGACACTCAAAGTTCAATGCAAAGTGCGATATTTTCTTTTAAAGAAATTGCTGTTTAAGGACTAGTGTGTGACCGCAGGACTGCCACGAGCTGGAGAACACACACACGCCGCAGAACACGTGTGTGTGTGTGTGTGTGTGTGTGTGCGCTCTTCTGTCAGATGACCACAATGAACCCAGAAGCCTCTCAGATTGTGACGTTAGCTGAACTTAACGAGCTTCATGTGAAGTAACGTGGACGTTCAGCCTCAAGACACTGGAGGTCTTGTATGATTTTAGTCTCCACCAGAAAGTCCTGTTAGTAGTTTTTTTTTATTTCTATGTCATGTCCAAATTTCTGTCATGTATAATAAATATCACAAGCATCATTTGGTGTCCTGCTTTCTGTTGTGTTCCTCTTGTGGAGGATCGCTGCCTCTCTGATGGTTTTCTCGGCTGTTAAAGGTCTGTTATCAGCTGTTTCAGATCATTTACAGAAGATCTGACACGTTGGTCTTTACCTGCAGCAGTTAAACACAGAACTTAGTCGAATTAGTTTAACTAGATGTTCATGACGTTAGCTGCTGTAGAACAACATGATTCATTAACAGTCAAAGTCAGATCAGTGCATACGAACATATACACAAGTTTCAGATTGAGAGTTTTTGTCATTAACAGTGTCATCACACTGGACGCAAACACCAGCAAGAAAAACAAGTTCTGGTGGAAAATATATCGTTAAATACAGCAGTTTTGAGCTGATCCAAGGTATGGTGTTATTGTGATCTGAACTGAAGATATCAGACCCATCTGCCACTCATAAACATCTGCTGTAATATCATAAAATAGCCATGTATTTGTTGATTTTGGAAAATGTTTATCACATACTGTTGTGAATCTCTGTCCTATGTGCTCAGATTTTATGTGGTTTAAATGGTTTAATAATTATAATAAAGCTAACATTGATAATTGTCATCCGGTTTTCTTCTGTAACACAAAAGAAGATCCTTAGAGAAATGCTACAGTGTTTGTCGATACAGTGAAAAGTCAGTAGGCATAAAATTCTTGCCAACATCTTCAAAATATCTTTTGTGTTTCGATGGAAGAAAATAAATCAACCCGTTTGGAAGGACATGAGGGAGAGGAAATCATGATGATGTTCGTGTGAATTACTTTCCCCTCTGCGTTTTCTTTTTAAGGATTATATTTTTGGAGCGGACTGTGAGCCGAGACTGATCACCTAACCGCTGTTCGTAGCTTCTGTGTTTCATTACGTAATCAAGCTGAAAGTCTAATTAATGAAGGAAGCAGACCTCGTCTCGCGTGTGCAGAGAAGCACTGTGTGTTTGGACATCAGATAATACACTAGCAATGAGCAGTACATTTGGTACAGTGTTTATTCATCTTTGTTAATGATAGTTAATAAAAATACAGTTGTTCATTGTTAGTTAATTTTAGCTCTGGTCCTTTAAATAATATTAACAGGTACAGCTTTTGATTTTAGTAATACATTTGTAAATGTTGCAATTAACATTAACATTAAGATTAATAAATGTCTTAGACATATTTTTAATTGTTAGTTCATTACTGTATTTGTTTAACTAATTTTAACAAATGCAACCTCATGGTAAAGTGTTTCCAAAGAAAGTTATGTATTGATGTGCATGTTTTGTCTCTTTGTGCATTCATGAGTTTTGGCTGAAGAACTGATGGCATTCAGTGTGTAAAAAAAGGCAAAGATGCAGAAAATCAAACCCCTTTCCACAGCACTGTATAAGCGATGCATCTGTGCTGAAAAACGAATCGCTGTGAACAAAGCTTGAATATCAGAACAGCAGTTTTCAAAACCGAATAAAGGAGCGACAGACTGCACGAAGATACTTTATTTGCAGAATATTCACGAGCTGATGTCCTTCTTCATTAGATTCAGTTTGTCTAATTATTTCTGATTATCAGGCCTGTTTAAATACCACCACATTTCAAAAGGCAAAGAAATGCTAAAACTTCAAACATAGTTTTCATGTTTATGCACATTTATAACTGTTCATGGTTCTGTTGATCCACTTCTGTATTCATGAACATGTTCTTATTTAAAGAAACGGTAACAAAACCCCCAAATGTCAGAATCACTTTATGGGGAATATGTTTTCTAATGTCTAAGACGAAGTATCTGTAAACTGTCAGATGAATCTAATACACACTGGATTAAGATGCATGTGTTTTTAAAAACTCATATCAGTGTTATTTAAGGTTTCTGTTTGACGGTGATTCTCTTGTGCTTGTGAACCATTCTTCGTGACTCTTATCATTAGGGTGAAGAATAAACGAATACTTCTCTCTGAGCTGGGTTTTGTGTTTTGTGTGGATGTTTCAGGCTCCTGAGCTCCTCCTGAGTCACTGACATGCTGCAGAATCACAGAGGAGCTGAACGTCTTTCTAATGCTCAGTCAACAGACTTATATTCATCAAATTCAGGTATGATTTGCTTTGGGGAATCTCGTGATCTTCACATGAGGACGCACTGAGTGGCTCCGCAGCAGTCCTTAATGAGGGCCGCGCTGCTCTTGCTGATGGAGGGTTTGTTGGCTGGAGGTTCAGTCGTTCTGGGCTTCGGAGCTCCTGCGGAGAGAAACCGAGCGGATCAGCAAACGTTACACGACTCACGTGCTTCATCCCGCCGCTGCGTTGTAACAAAATCATCTCAACTTTCACCCATTTGCCACTGACCTCTCAAAAAAAATCTGTGTTCGTGCTTTGGCTGGCGCTGAGCGAGAGACACGATTCTGTTGAGCTTATGAATGCAATGAGCAATCAGGTGTTCAGATGAGCCATGGCTGAAACACTGTGCTTTGTTCTGTGTGCGCTCTCTGATGAATTCTCTCATCACAAACAACAAAGTGCAGATGTGCGTACAAATGTAAGATATTCATTTCACAATGTAAACAGATTCAGTGATTATAATGGGAGTTTTTGAGACTTGAAGTCTTGATAATGAAATGATAATGTTCTTTGATAATGTAAATGTTCTTTGCCGTCCTTTTGTACAATGAAAGTGTTATAGTAAGTAACTTACAATGTTTTTATTAAGTTCACATTGAATACAAACTCAGTCGTAGTAAAAATATTTTAAGGCATGACACTCATATCTGGTACTTAAGTAAAAAGATGGGTTTTTATGCTTAGTTAATAGATTACACTAACATTAGTCTGCTTTGCCCATCGCCCATAGATCAACTAACAATCTATTAAAGTGCATGTACTGACACATATTTGAGAATCGAGATATTTCATCATATAGTTAACACGTTTGGGAATATTTCTAATAAAAAAGGAAAAATTAAGTAAAACATAAGCCTACTGCTGTGTGTCACATGACAACAAATAATAAGTAGATCTGTGAAGTCGGTCTTAAAGAGACGGCAGTTTGATAAACTGATTGCTGTCTGTGTCATTAATGTTAAACAACAAAAGACAGAAAATCACTCACTGCTCTTGACTGACTAACTGAATAACTTTAATTGTAAGTTTATTTATTTATACAGTGAAGACTATCCAGTGTTGTTTTACATTTGATTTCTTCAATTCTGTAGTCATTCTGTGTTAGACCTGAAAACGTAAAACACTGATTTCATTGTTATCAAATGTAGCTTTGCACACTGCCATCATCTAGAATGATTTTGATCAGTGTTTTAGTGTTCTTAGCAGAGGGCTCTCTTAATATTTTACATTTGATATAAGATTTTATGGGCTTTACATGTGCACCCCTGAAACCACAGAACACCCCACATAATGTATGTATGTCTGTACTTTCTTCTGCTGGAAGCTCCTGTCGTCAAGTCAAATTCCTTGTGTGTGTAAACATACTTGGTAATAAAGCTCTTCTGATTCTGATTCTGATAACAAATCCCAATTTAACCGCCGGTTAGAGTCGTGATCGCTGCCGTCACCAGGATGTTTTTCTCGTCTGAGCTCAAATTTGTTTTGTTTCAACACTTTATTCAGTGTTTACTGTGTGCACTTCATGCTTGTTACCCAGCAACAGCCCAGCGTGACGCTGCGTGCGCCGCCTGTCGTGTCATGAGCGAGCATGGGTCGTGTGACAGAAACGTCACAGATCTCTCCCACAGTGCAATACTAAATTATGTTTTATTAACAAGGTTCTGGAGGAGCACGATCAGATAATCAACCAGTTCGTCACAGTTCGCCCTCTTGACTACAGATAAGTCCCATGCTGGCACAGTCCTTAGGTGAGGAGGATTCAACCGCCGAGCACCTCTGAGGAACTTAACGACCAGGTCGTTTCTGCCAATTGTCCGGCCAGCCTCGGGGGAATGGTTTGCCGCGATGGCTGCCACATTTGACTTTGAGTGTGGAAGGGGTGCACCCCTTATCCAACAGCTCTTGCAAAAAGGTTAGCACGTGGGACACATCACATGAAATCGGATCCTGGTTACTTGCTGAACACCAGTCACTGAAGACTGACCACTTGAGGGTGTAGAGATGCCTTGTAGATGGAGCTCTAGCCTCTAGAAAGGTATTAGTGACTCTCGCTGGGAGTTGACCTGACTCCCGTCGAGTGGCCAGGCATGAAGGCTCCACAGTTCTGGCTGGGGATGCCAAATCTTGCCCTGTGCTTGCGAGAGAAGGTCTCTCCTCAGTGGTATTGACCACGGTGCTGCAGGCATCAGCTGGATCATCTCTGGGAAACAGACTTGGTTTGGGGGGCCACGAGGAGGAAAGAGCATTTCGTTTCCCTGACTCGCCTGATAACCTCGGGTAGCAGGGCGATTGCGGAGAAGGCATACAGATGGGTGTTTGGGCCAATCGTGGGAAAGAGCACCACGCTGTCTTGAGAAATAGGTTGGGCAGTGATAGCGATAGGTCGACCTCTGCCTTGCCGAAAACTGACCAAATCATCTGAACCATCTGGGGATGTAGTCTCCATTCCCCTGGAGCTACATTGTCCCTGGACAACATATCTGCTCCCTGGTTCAGTCTGCCTGGCACATGAACCGCTCGTAGTGAGAGGAGTTCTCTCTGTGCCCAAAGCAGGAGACGTCGAGTCATCCTGTGAAGGGGACGTGACCTGAGGCCGCCTTGGTGGTTGATATAGGCCACCACTGTCATGTTGTCCGAGCAGACCAAGACGTGGTGTCCCTTTAAGGCTGGCAGGAAGATTTTCAGGGCCAGACAAACAGCCAGAAATGCTGTCTGGGTGTCAGAAAACTCTTGGCTGAATTGATTTTAAGCCCAAGACACTCTAGGTGGTTGAGCAACAACGACCTGTGAGCGACAAGTTGCCGTTCTGATTCAGCCAGCACTAGCCAGTCGTCGAGGTAGTTCAAAATGCAAATTCCCATCTGTCTCAGACGGGAAAGAGCCATGTCTATGCACTTCGTAAAAGTGCGAGGGGCCAGGGACAGTCCAAACGGAAGGACCATCTACTGATAGGCCACTCCCTCAAAAGCGAATCTCAAGAATGATCTGTGACAGGGAGCTATTTGGATGTGAAAGTAAGCATCTTTCAGATCCACAGACAGAAACCAGTCCTCGGGCATTTTGTGCGAAGATCTGTTTCAAAGTTATCATTCTGAAAGGCTGTCGCATGAAGGCCCGACTCAGATGTCTGAGATCAAGAATTGGTTTGAGCCTGCCGTCTTTCTTGGGAATGAGGAAGTATCAGCTGTTAAAGCCTGACTTGCTGTTTGGTAAAGGGACCGTTTCCACGTTACCCTTTGCAAGCAGTGTTTGCACTTCGGCTTGGAGAATATGTGCTTCATTGTCCTGCACCAAAGTCTGCATGACACGCAGATCAGGACGGCTTCTTAGTCTCTGGGTCCAGCACTACGTGAGGGTACTGCCTGGCCGTCTGGGGGCGCTGTTGAAGCCCAGGCTCCGTCTTATTCTTAGTCGGGAGAGTCGGGAGAACGGAGCGGGGAGGACAAAGATGAGCGAGACTCATGTTCTCACAATGAGAACATGAAGCCTCGGCGAGCGCAGCCTCTGTGTGGGCAATTCCCAGACAGGCAACGCACTCGCTGTGACCGTCCACTTCTCGAGCCACACTCGAAGCGTCATTTGCAACAACACCGCTGAAATTTGCTCAGAAATTTGCTCTTTTTTTCCTGCTCGCTGAAGGAGAAGATTCTGATGAGATGGCGCTCTGGGCCGACTTACATAGCAGTCGGCTCTGCCCCTTCTGGCGGGCTCGATCGCCATTGGTTTTTGCAGCTACACAAACGTTAACAAATCAGGCTTCAGTAACAGAGTAAACAGGAGTTTCCCACATAAGTTGTCAAGACGACGCAACGAGAGTTACCTTTCGATAGGGAACAGAACAAACTGAGACAGACTAAATCCAGAAGAACTGTGGCAACGTCTCCAAGACACTTCAAGAGACCTACCAGCAAAGCTCCCTGAGAAACTCTGCTCAAGTGCACCGAGGGCAAAAGCTGCTTTAAACGCAAAAGATGGTCACACCAAATTTAATTTAGCTAATAGAAATTAACTGATAAAGAAAATCTATTTATGGCATTATTTTTGACAGTATCCTCATTTTACAGCATTTTTACACAAGTGCCTAAAACTTTTAACAGTACTGTAGGTTTGCAGGTAGGTTTCTTGAAGCGTCTTGGAGACACAGTTCTTCTGGATTTAGGCCCCGTCCACACGCGTTTAGCTGTATACGCATAAATTTGGAATCGTATAGGCGTTTCGTCCACACGGATCCTGCGTTTTGGGAGAGTGAAACCGATATTTGTATAAACCGGGTCCCAGAGTGTATAAATCTGAAAACGCCACCCTTGTGTTTTCGTGTGGACAGCGAATCCGTATATTTTCTGAAACGATGATGTCATCAGCCCATGTCTCGCCCCAGTCAGACACCGCTACGTCACGTAGCAGCAACAAAAACATGAACAAACACTGAACGATTGTCTTTTTAACTAACATTAACACAGATTAATAAATGTATTTTTCCATGTTCGTTTGTATACCGCTATTATATTATACCAGATATTTCTTGAGATGAGGGGAAAAAAAAGATCGGATAGGGAAAGCTCTGGCTTCGTGTGGACGTAGCCTTAGTCTGTCTCAAGTTTGTTCTTTTTCTTCATGTCATTCCAGACAGACTGGATGATGATCAGATCAGATCTCTGTGTGGAGCACTGGCTGTTGTCAGACAAAAATCTCACTGGATTATTACAATTAAGGGCAAAATTAATGTTTGGAAATGTAAACTGATATATTCTGCTGACACACTACAGCAAAAGATAGATATAACTGACTTAAAACCATTTTTAGCTAATGAAAGTACTAGAGTTCTAATAATTTTGGCCACCACTGTATATACAGCCAACTTACGTCTGTCCCACTGTTCCGTCATCCCTCCTCCAGCCAAACTCCTCACTCTTAAACTATTCTCATCCCATATTATGGGTGTGGGGAGTTCTCTGGGTTTGGCTATATTCTGAGCTCGGAGCCCTCCCTCAGGACAGCATGCCAAATATGCTTATTATTTGCTCAATTCGATTATATGGGCAAACTCCTGACACGTGAACGTGAGAGACGGCTGTGCAAACTCTTACTCTGTATGACGCTGAGCTTCTGTTGGAGGAACTCAGCCATCTCTTTATCTTCCTCCTGCTCCCTGTGAGACAGATCCAACCAGAGAAATCTCAGAAACTTTCAAAGAGTACATTTGATGACAAACGTCACCAATAAAAGTTGTATTCGCTGACCTCAGACGCTCGACCTCGGCATCATCCACCAGGAAATCTCTCTTCTGCACCAGCTGATGAATCTCCTGGATTAATTTCTCTTCTCTCTGACGATGTTTCTTAGTCTTCTCTGCGTCTGTGTGTTAGAAAATGCACACGTCAATCCAATCTGAGACGTGTGTGTGTGTGTGTGTGTGTGTGTGTGTGTGTGTGTGTGTGTATGTGTGTGTCACCTGGCACTGCCACTATCTTCCTCAGCTCCTGCTTCAGCTTCATAATGTCTTTGCAGAGCTGAATATCGTCCATCCTGAGAAGAATACGAAATAAAACCAGTCACTCAGATTCTGTCATTTCTAGAGGAGAATCTCAGCATTTTGTTCTGAACATGTGCAGTAAATGCAGCAGCTACTCACATGAAGCGCAGCTCAGACTCGCGTCTCACCAGCACCTCCCGCAGACGCTGAATCCGAGCCATTTCCGCCTCCATCTCGTCTGCAGACATGGAGCTTTCAGCCATGGACACGTCCATCTGGCCTTGGGTACAAACAGACGGTGAGTGAGAGTGTGTGTGTGTGTCTGTGTGTGTGTGAGAGAGAGAGTGTGTGTGTGTGTGTGAGAGTGTATGTGTGTGTGTGTGTGCGCGTGTTTGAGAGAGAGAGTATATGTGTCCATGTGTGTGAGAGTGTCATTAGGATTTGTCCCCAAAACCTTCAAACTGGCTTTTATTAAGTCTCTCATTAAAAAGCCACAACTTGACCCCAAAGAATTAATTAATTACAGACTGATCTTGAATCTCCCTTTTTCTGCAAAGATACTAGAAAAAGCAGTATCCTCACAACTATGTTCCTTCTTAGAGAAAAATGTTATCTGTGAGGATTTCCAGCTAGGATTCATCATAGTACTGAGACTGCTCTCATCAGAGTTAAAAATGACCTGCTTCTATCATTCGATCGTGGTTGTATCTCTCTATTAGTGCTACTGGATCTTAGCGCTGCGTTCGACACTTTCGATAACAACACAGGTGGAGATATTTAGTTATTCAGTTCATCTTTCTTGTTGCTATTATAAAGCTGTTTGTGAAACACTATCGGTGCGTTCCAAATGGGATATATCGCCCTCCGAAGAGCACTTCGGAGTGAAAACAATCATGGCCGCCATATTGAAGGGTCGTTCCAAACCGAAGTGCTCAAAACTGGCCACTTCA
>NW_015552636.1:68507-73198 GCF_001515605.1 Sinocyclocheilus anshuiensis | reverse complement strand
GAAGGGCACTTCAAGAAACAGTTGTTTGGTCGCCTACACCCTTCAGCCCTTCGAAGCTCTCACTCCGGAGGGTAAACCCTTTGAAGGGATTAGGGTATAGGGATGAGCCCTTCCGAATGGAACGCAGGGAACATTCTGTTCTGACCCGCTATGACCTTAAACAGGTCAGAGGTCATTGACAGAGGGTTAGGAATTCTAAACAGTCAATCACTTTCATTCAGACAGCGATATGATATTCTAAAATTCAGTAATACATTCAGTAACACAAAAACATCTGTCTGTCTTTGTCTTTGTGCGCTCAACAGAGTCACAGCTGTATGAATCCATATACAAATTTAGTTAAAAAATAATATTGAGGTGGAACAAAACTGGAAAATTTAATATATCCTGAGAGTATGCCTCGATGCTGTGAAAATAATATTGTTACTGTTTGCATGATAACATCAGTTGTGTCAATGTAAGGGTAAGTGGAAATAAAATGATTGTGTTAAATAGTTCTGTAAAAAAAAATAAAAGCGTTATGATGAAAAGCTGAAATCAGACACAAAGCAGGTGTTTCTTCAACTTCCGGCACTTTTGTGACTCGGAGGCTGATTTTCTTTTTTTGTTATATAAAGGTCACCATTACGTGTTCTCTGTTTATTTGGACTTTTATGTTATAGTTCTTGTTTGCTGTTTCCTGTGTTGGGATTTGTAGTCCTTCGTACTTTTATTAGTGATTCGGTTACCGTGTATTGTGTTCCCTGTAACGTGTTATCTCGTTAGTCTGTCTGTATTAATATGTTTCTTGGTCAGTTGTTAGACGTATGTGTTCCGGTTCCCGGTGTTACCTGTTCCTTGATCTGGTTTTGCTCTTCTTATTAAAAATCCCATGTCTCCTCCTGATCTTTCTCCGCCAGGGTGATCGTTCCCTCTGGGAACACATTTGTGAGTTTCTCCTTTCACACACCCTTCCTGGACAATACTCTTATCGCTCCTTACTGCTCTGGACTCAGTGACCCACTTCAAACTCAGCTTTGCTGTTCCTCTTGGGAACGAGCTCTTCAGCTGAGCAGATCCGCTTCTCTGTGGATGAGGATAGAGTCTGGTCCAGAGACCTCATAGGTCTGTCTTGGTCTCCAGCTCACGGGCCTCTTTTGTGCTCCTTTACTCCTTCACTCTCCTGGACTCTTCTGTTTATTCAGCATCTGTGGCTCTGTTACATGTTCCCTGATTGTTTGGACTTTCAGTCACATTTAAATGATCTTGGACACTTTCAAGATCTTCCTGATTACTAGAAAGCTGAAGTCAGGTGAGTTTGATCAGGGTTGGAACTAAACTCTGCAGGAAAGTGGATATGGAGTAAGCTGACCAGACGGGCCACTTCTGGCGACACGTTTGGCACAGGATTTCTAAATTGTCTAAAACAGTGGTTCCCAAACCTGTCCTGGAGGCCCCCCTGCGCTGCACCTTTTGTATGTCTCCCTTATCTAACACACCTGATTCCACTCATCAGCTCATTAGTAGAGACTGCAAGAACTAAATTGGGTGTCTGATTAGGGAGACATACAAAATGTGCAAGGCAGGGGGTCCTCCAGGACAGGTTTAGGAACCACTGGTCTGTATTGTTAAAAGCGCTATATAAATAAAGGTGACTTGACTTGACTTGACTGGTCTAAAATAACCAGGTGTTGGAAATGTTTTTTCCCCCCCAAAAATAGTTGATTTAATACCAGCATGAAGAACTATTTTGCCATTTATGCCACTAAAAGTTTAAAAGTTTTTAAAAAGTGAGTGTACTTTTTACCAAGACAACAACAGAGTTACTGAAGTGCTTGAGATGAAATGTGAGACGTGGGATGTTTGAAGAAACACGTGAAGCGCTAGCTGCAAAATCAGCTTCAGCACAACAGAGGAGCCGGATACTTTATTAAAATAATGTCTCACAAGTTCACCTGCTCATGTAATTATTGGGTGTAATAAACGTAAACCGATTTGGCTTACTGTCCAAGACAGACAGCACAAACTTGACTTAATCATTACTAAAACTAGTAATAAAAGAATAGAAATATTATTTGATGGCCAGAAGAATTACTGAGATAAGGAGCTGTTTCTATATTTAAGACTCCATTTAACACGTCATTTTCACCACAGCATGCTATTAAAAACAACACAGCATTAATGTAATAAAATGGCCCATGTTGTATCATAAAAAAATCATATTCTGTCCACAACTGGACATTGTCAGTGAACAAATGAAATAAAGCAGTAAACGTGTGAAAAGAGCTGAAGAAACACATTGCATGTTTTTAAATGAAAGGGTCACTTAAACAAACACATCAGTGACCCTCAAAAACAGGACAGAGCATCAGTCGTTGAAAATTAATAACATGAAATCATAACTGTACTATCATGCCTGATAATAACTGAAATCACATCTGATGATAACAGTGAAAGCATATCCGATCATGAGACTGATATGATATCTGATAACAACATGGAAATCTGAAGTGACTGTCACCTTTGTCTCTGCTCCGGTTTGTCTCCTGCAGCGCGCCGTATGTTTTCATCGTCGCTTCGCTTTCAGAAATGGCTTTCTTTAACTCCATAGTAGATGTTGATGTCACAGATCTCGGATTTCGTTGATTTTGTCGCTTTCTCGTCGCTGTAATCACGCTGATCTGCGCTCATCCGCGGAACCGAACAACATCATGACAGAATGAAGCTACGTGACGTCACCGTGATGAGGGATGCAGAGCGCATGCGCACAAAGGATGACACCAGAAAATAAAGTTCTGCAAAATCTGCATTTTATAGCCTACCGTTCACATCTAAACCAGTGACATTATTAATAATAATCATACATTATTGATTGGTTTAGTATGCTTGTGAGTGTGGCTGATATTTTTGAGAACATGCGCTTTACAGAAGTTCCTCATTTCAAACTCTGCGTTCCGTTCCGCTTCGATCGTGTGAACGCCTCCTTTAAATGAAGACACTATGAATGCTGCTCGAGTAAAAAGTGGTCCATTTCAGCTTCTTCTGCAGGATTTAACATCTAACCGACGGTCTGAACACTAGGCCTGTTCATTCATAAACTAAGCATCAGTCATGAACCTTACAGTAAACAATAATTACACATTACTCATTCATTAACAGTAATGAATATAAATAAGTGTTGTGCTCATTTAGTTCACAACAGTTGTACATTGTACCCAAACAATTATCCATTACATAATCTGAAACAACAAATGTCTAAAAGTTATCCTTAACATGGTTTTATTCTGTTAACATATCATTTACAGTAAATACAGAATACACGGTACCATATTTGTAGCTGATTAATTCATTTGAATTAAAAAAAGATTATGAAGGTATTCAAGACATTTACAGTTTGCTAAACAACAAGCACCAACCTATAGAATACATTTTAAACAATTTCATTGCACTGGACCAGCTGTAGAGGGCAAATCGAAAAAAATGTGCCATAAGATGGACGAAAATAGAGTACTAAAAGTAGCATAAAGAAAAATATATGTTTGAACCATGAATTAGCTGCTTCGTACACAAATATATTGGAAATACTAGCATTTAAACAAACATAAAACATGTTTCCATAAAATGACAGATCACATTAACAAGGCACCGCAGGCAAAACATAGCATCAAATACAAACAGAAACATGCACGTGACCAAACTAACTAGTGATCATTCATTTATAATTCTGAAGGCTAATTAGAAAAATACTGAAATACTAAATAAACCCGTCAGACACACAATACATGCACAAATAAATACATACATTTATTAGCAAAATAACGATGTGTCAGGAACTGTGTGACCAACACAAAGAATTAAATATAACTGATGTCTTTAAAAAACCTTTCCGTGTTTTAAAAAGGAAACCTTAAAAATGAAAATTGGATCTGCAGCAAGTACAGACTGGTCATAAAATAATCTCTGTGTGTTTTGCAGACGTGACAGTGTTTTAAATAAAAAACGGACAGACTGGAGGAGCGTCATTCAGCTGTCCTTTCCTTCGTTAGTGCTGGACGCCTCGAACCCAGTCTCCAGAAGCAGAGGCACGGGGCCCAGATGAAGCCACAGCGGAGGAACCAGCCCATGACCGTCTGCTGCAGAAGAGACGGATTTACCTGCATGCCCGGCCAGTACATCACACAACCTCCTCCTTCCTCATTAATAACTACAGACGCATAGCGAGGGAGTGTGATGCTGGAATAGCGCTCAGATCTGGACCTCCGCGTCAGCTCAGACTCACCGTCTCCCTCCAGTCCTGCAGAATCTCCTCTCTGCGCTGCATGAAGCTCACACCTGCGCAACGACACGCGACTCACCTGAGCTCACCTGTGTACAAGGCGCTGATGGCGAGCGTCTGGTCCAGCAGCACCGGCCGCAGCGCGTTACAAAGAAATGGAAGTTTCCGTGAAAACCGAACGCGACTACGACCACATTTCTCGTGTGAGCCCAGTCCACTCGTTCTTTACGCGAGAAGCGCTGGTGAACGAAGTCTCCGCCCGCGAACAGGCAGCCGTACAGCGTCACGTTGGTCGCCGGGAAGCGTCTGACGGGCGTCAGCAGCGCGTCGCGCATCTCAGCGGCGTCCTTCCCGACTGACAGCCACAACAACGAGCCGCGAACAGTTCACATATGGACTGACTCTCAGCGCTGCTGCGTGATCTGTCTATCTATGT
>NW_015552636.1:56007-63507 GCF_001515605.1 Sinocyclocheilus anshuiensis | reverse complement strand
TGAGAGAGCACGTGCGTGTGTGAGAGAGTGTGAGAGTGTGTATGTGTGAGAGAGCACGTGCGTGTGTGAGAGAGTGTGAGAGTGTGTATGTGTGAGAGAGCACGTGCGTGTGTGAGAGAGTGTGAGAGTGTGTATGTGTGAGAGAGCACGTGCGTGTGTGAGAGAGTGTGAGAGTGTGTATGTGTGAGAGAGCACGTGCGTGTGTGAGAGAGTGTGAGAGTGTGTATGTGTGAGAGAGCACGTGCGTGTGTGAGAGAGTGTGAGAGTGTGTATGTGTGAGAGAGCACGTGCGTGTGTGAGAGAGTGTGAGAGTGTGTATGTGTGAGAGAGCACGTGCGTGTGTGAGAGAGTGTGAGAGTGTGTATGTGTGAGAGAGCACGTGCGTGTGTGAGAGAGTGTGAGAGTGTGTATGTGTGAGAGAGCACGTGCGTGTGTGAGAGAGTGTGAGAGTGTGTATGTGTGAGAGAGCACGTGCGTGTGTGAGAGAGTGTGAGAGTGTGTATGTGTGAGAGAGCACGTGCGTGTGTGAGAGAGTGTGAGAGTGTGTATGTGTGAGAGAGCACGTGCGTGTGTGAGAGAGTGTGAGAGTGTGTATGTGTGAGAGAGCACGTGCGTGTGTGAGAGAGTGTGAGAGTGTGTATGTGTGAGAGAGCACGTGCGTGTGTGAGAGAGTGTGAGAGTGTGTATGTGTGAGAGAGCACGTGCGTGTGTGAGAGAGTGTGAGAGTGTGTATGTGTGAGAGAGCACGTGCGTGTGTGAGAGAGTGTGAGAGTGTGTATGTGTGAGAGAGCACGTGCGTGTGTGAGAGAGTGTGAGAGTGTGTATGTGTGAGAGAGCACGTGCGTGTGTGAGAGAGTGTGAGAGTGTGTATGTGTGAGAGAGCACGTGCGTGTGTGAGAGAGTGTGAGAGTGTGTATGTGTGAGAGAGCACGTGCGTGTGTGAGAGAGTGTGTGAGTGTGTATGTGTGAGAGTGCACGTGCGTGTGTGAGAGTGCACGTGCGTGTGTGAGAGAGTGTGTGTGTGTGTGTGTGAGAATGAGTGTGGGTGTGTTTGTGAGTGCACGTGTGTTTGAGAGAGTGTGTCTGTGTGTGTGAGAGAGTGTGTGAGAGTGCACGTGTGATATCTCCTATCCTAGTACAGGGCTATGCAGATTATGTCCAGATTGCCTCCAGAGAAGAGAGCGTAATTAAAAACATGCTAGCCAGAACAGATGTTTTTCTGAAATGGTCAGGCCTGGAGATTAAGGTCACAAAATGTGCTGTTCTGTATGAGAGGAGGAGTGGAGGAAACAGATGGTACCGCTCAAAATCTGATAAATGTCCAGTGTTTACAGTAGCAACAAAACCTATACGTGTATATTCTCTTCACGAGACATACACTTATCTTGGACATAAAATTAATATTGCAGGAGAATGGAAAGAGCAAGTAAACATCATCTTGTCACATGCAGGCTGGACTTGATTGATAAATGTCCACTGCCACTGATTATGAAGCTGGAGGCTATTAGACAGGTGGCACTGTCTAAAGTACAACATCTGTTCTCCAACGTTCATATCCAGCAGAAAGTGCTGAGCGAAATGAATAACAAAACAGTGAGCTTAGTGCAAAAGTGGTTTGAACTAAATACACATAGCACTCGTGACATTATTTTTCATCCCCAATGGGAAGGAGGACTGGGGGTACCAAACATGATATGGATTCAGCATGCGGATTTCCCACCTTCTGAACATGCTGAATAATGATGACAAAGATGTTAGGGAGCTGGCTCGATCCTCCCTGTTCCTGGACCTCAGGAGACGCAAGCTGCCGTTTGCAGGGAGTCAGAGCCCCACTTCCTTGGCTTCAACCCAGCGGGAAACTGGACACTCACTCTGCTGGTTTTGGTGTCTGGTCAGACTGGCCGGACCTGCATGATCTCTGTGTAAGAACTGGAGCATCACTGGAGTGGGCCCGGTCTAACTCTGAGAGTGTGAGGGTCTCCGAGGATATCATCACTGACCCCCAGACTTATGTCAGAGCAACAGCCACATTCGGTGGATATAGCCACCCGCGTGTGTGTGAGTGCACGTGTGTTTGAGAGAGTGTGTGTGTGTGTGAGTGTCTGTGTGTAAGAATGAGTGTGTGGGTGTGTGTGAGAGTGCACGTGCGTGTGTGAGAGAGTGTGTGTGTGAGAATGAGTGTGTGGGTGTGTGCGAGTGCACGTGTGACAGAGTGTGTGTGTGTGTAAGAATGAGTGTGTGGGTGTGTGTGTGAGTGCACGTGTGTTTGAGAGAGTGTGTGTGTGAGAGAGTGTGCGTGTGTGAGAGTGTGTGTGTGTGTAAGAATGAGTGTGTGGGTGTGTGTGAGAGTGCACGTGCGTGTGTGAGAGAGTGTGTGTGTGAGAGTGAGTGTGTGGGTGTGTGCGAGTGCACGTGTGACAGAGTGTGTGTGTGTAAGAATGAGTGTGTGGGTGTGTGTGAGAGTGCACGTGCGTGTGTGAGAGAGTGTGTGTGTGAGAATGAGTGTGTGGGTGTGTGCGAGTGCACGTGTGTTTGACAGAGTGTGTGTGTGTAAGAATGAGTGTGTGGGTGTGTGTGTGAGTGCACGTGTGTTTGAGAGAGTGTGCGTGTGTGAGAGAGTGTGTGTGTGTAAGAATGAGTGTGTGGGTGTGTGTGAGAGTGCATGTGTGTTTGTGTGAGAGTGCGCGTGCGTGTGTGAGAGAGTGTGTGTGTGTGTGAGAATGAGTGTGTGTGTGTGTGTGTGTGAGAGTGCACGCGCGTGTGTGAGAGAGTGTGTGTGTGTGAGAGTGCACGTGCGTGTGTGAGAGTGTGTGTGTGTGAGAGTGCACGTGTGTGTGAGAGAGTGTGTGTGTGAGAGTGCACGTGCGTGTGTGAGAGTGTGTGTGTGAGAGTGCACGTGCGTGTGTGAGAGAGTGTGAGAGTGTGTGTGTGTGTGTGTGTGTGTGTGTGTGTGACAGTGTGAGTGTATGTGTGTGCGACTGTGTGTGTGACAGTGTGTGAGTGTGTGTGAGTGTGTGTGACAGTGTGAGTGTGTGTGACAGTGTGAGTGTGTGTGTGACAGTGTGTGCGCGTGTGTGACAGTGTAAGTTTGAGTGTGTGTGTTTATTTGTGTGTGTGTGCCGCTCCTTCAGTCCTGTCGTGAGTCAGCAACACAGTGACACAGTGATCTTCTTGTAGTCCGGCCGTGTCTCTGTCTGTGCAGCTGAGGATTGTGTGATCTGGACTCACACCGGTTCACACTGCTGGTGCTCGGGAGTGAGTCCAGATCTCATACGCTCACCTAAGCCAGTCCAGAATGCCCAGCGTGACACACGTCTGAGTTCATGATGTTTGTGCTTCAGAATAGAAGAGCTCTTATTAAAATCACTGAAATTCATCCATGATTTTTTTAATCTTTCTTGAACCCGTGCTGACGCGTTCACATTATAAAGGCCTGCTGTGCAGAACCTGTATATTCTGATTTCATCTTTCATTGGTGGATCTCAGCTGTCAGTCACAGTGCTGACCTGTGTGTTGTTTAGTGTACGCGGGTCACTGTACAGTGATTGACTGAAGAGCGCTTGATGATTCTCCTTTAGTTGATCGAGTCATTCACTGGATAAAGTACATCCGCGCTATATCATGAAGTGCTTCTTGAAGTAAATAACACAATCATGGAAGAAGATTATTGTAACTTCTACCTTTAATTTACAGTTAATTTAATGAGAAATCAGTTCTGAATGGAGTTATTCAGAGCTCCTCGTGTCTTTACTGGACGCAGATCCTTCTCCTGAGTGTGAGAAATGTGTCTTTATGTTCTTTATGCGGATGATTTGATGATGTCTGGTTGGCGGTTTAGGCCGCATGACCTCTGAAGATGACCTGTGAGATTGTTAGCATGTCTGCTAAAGTAATTCTGATTTGATTTGATTTGATTTGATTCTTTCATTAGACATTAGAGTTAGGGCTACACGATATTGGAAAAAACTCATAAAATTTGCGCTATTTTGTTTTTCTGCAATATATATTTCGATATGAAAAAAAATCACCAGATGACTTGAATAGCTCTATTTGGAGAAAAATAATCAATGATTGGGGTGATATTGTAGGTGAGTAAATGAGTAAACAGCATAGAATATAAACAAATTACAAGCATAGATTGAACAAAGAAACAAATGAAATAAACAGTGCTTTATATTTGTGAGGTAAGAGCCAGAAATTTAAAAATGACCAAATGCTCTGTACTCCAGACTGTTTATATATGTGATTGATTTTGAACACATATGTAAACATTTCCTGCACATCTGCACAGAATGAAGTATTAAGACAGTACACAGGATAACTCACAACAGAGGCGACTGTATGGACATGTGCAGGTACCTGGTTGGCCCCTGAGCCGGGAGCCTCCAGAGGTTTCCTCTTACGTGGCCCCGGGGCTGCCAGCGCTGCCAAATTTGCATCTCTGTGCTCCATCTGTGCCAAGTCCAACTGCTGCATCTAAACAAGGGCAAAAAAGAGAGAATGTGTGTTTGACAGTAGGGCTGCATGCTATTGGAAAAAACTCACATTGCGATATTTTGTTTTTCTGCGATATAAAAAAAAAAATCACTAGATGACTTGAATAGCTCTATTTGGGGGAAAAAATCAATGATTGGGGTGATTTTGTAGGTGAGTAAATCAGCATAGAAAATAAACAAATTACAAGCATAGATAAATATAATAGAACAAAGATAGAAATGAAATGAACAGTGCGTTACATTTTTCAGGTTAGTCTAACAGTATTCAGGTACAGAAATTGAATAATCAAATGTAAAATAACTGCATAGTCTTCTCTTCACTGTATAAATAAAATCTAATAAATCTGTGTTAAAGCTGCAAAAGTGATTGTGTTTTTTTGATTAACATGACACAGAAAGCAACAGGAATATTAAACTGCTGTGAACCAATATAGTGTTACACATCCATTTTCTTTCTCTGTGGTTTTCCTTCACCTAAGCCATAAGCAACTGTTTACAAGCATACTTGCAGAGACATGCATTTTGCCATAATTTTGTGCGTATGTGCCATTTCAGGCACAAATAGACGCAGAAATGAACAGAATTCAGTGTTCATGTGCATCTGCGTGTCTACACCGGACGACAGAATACTACAGAACCCATTATAATCAGTGAAGCTGTCTACTCTGGATGCGGTGCACGACAAATCCCCGACGGTAAACTGATGTGTTCTGTTTATGAGGCACTGACACAAAGATCAAATGATTTGCAGCTCTGTTGTGTCCAGTGTAGAACGGCTTTAGCTGTAGACACGGCATCTCTGTGTGAGCAAAGAAAACGATCCGTATAAATATAATGATCAGTATACTAAACATCGCACGTCCTGCGATGTGACTATTGCGGATGCGCACATCGCGATATCGATGCTGAAACAATGTAGCGTGCAGCCCTAATTAGACAAACATTTATTTAGTTTTTAATTTTAACATTTGACGAGAGGGCATTTTGTTCCTTGGAGTTTCATTTTGAGGTTTGCAAGGTGTGATCAGTGTTTGACTTACAGCTGCGTTTGGGTGAAATCTTCCGTTTACAGATCATTATGTATTTATTACATTATATGTAGAGTAGTGGCGCGCTGTAGTTTTCGCATAATAAAGGTTTGCTGTGAATGATGCGAGTTTGCGTCAGAGCGACTGTAAAGAATCTGGAAACTAGAGGTGTTTGTGGACGAAAGCTCCGATCTCGACTCCCGTATTTCCAGAAGTGGTCAGATTATAATATTCTCTTTCTCTCTTTAGGAACCATGAGTTTGCGAGAGCTGCATCTGAACGGTCCATGATGAGCAGTGCGTCTGCAGATCGTGAGGTGCGCTGTCTGCTGTGAACACGCCACGCCTGACCCTCGGCCTGCTGGGAGCTGCAACTCTTTCCATGTGTTTATTTGAGGTGCTTTTATGTCCAGATTGGAAGCGCTTTCAGACTCTTTTCTCATGGCTTTGATTGCTCAGACACTAGCGGCAGAGTTCCTGTCTGCATCGAGTGGCAAAGTAATGCGGCCCTTTCTCTGGGCTGCGCTGTGAGTGTCTCGCTGCGGTCCTGTTGTGCTCGTCTTCTCTCTTCTGAGCGTCAGAATGAGACATTGTGTCGGGACAGAGAAGAGCGTGTGATCTCTCACCAGCAGTTTTGCACTGATCCAGAAAAATGAATGGAGGAAAAGAGAGGGAGGGTGCTGAGGGCGGAGGTCAGCTCGCCCAGGTGCCCATCGGCTGGCAGCGCAAGGTGGAGGCCTCGGGGGTCCTGTATATCAGGTATGGACCTGCTCTGTCTGAACATGCATCGCCAGGGTCCACATTCATTCCTGCCGAAATTAACCATCCATAAACATTTCCTAACAGCCGTGAATCACTATTTTGCATTATTTCTAATTAAAATATGTCTTCGTCAGTGCGACAGTGGCATTGTTCAGCTTAAGTTTAGTTTAGGTGGCGTGTCACTCGCAGCATCATTTATGAGATTCGGTGAAACTGCAGCTGACACAAAAACGCTAAGACGCGATGTGATTTGGTCCTGTTTACATACGGATGGTTCTGCATGCGCATCGCTGCAAAAAGTAGGGAGAAAAATGCATCCCAGATCAACATCAGGTGTTCAGTGTGATGGTTTTGAATCGCTCACATCAGCGAGGCTCGACGGTTCCTGATAAGTTACCAACCCAAACCAGCTGCCCTCGTCTGGAGCATTTCATGTGGTTCTCCAGACACAGGCAATTATTTGTAGAAAGTGTCTAACATTATTTTACTGTAATTGTGATCCTTTGGTGTGTGTGTTTTTAGTCCGAGTGGATCAGTGCTGTCCTGCCTCGAGCAGCTGAAGTCGTACCTGCTGACCGATGGCACGTGTAAGTGTGGTCTGGAGTGTCCTCTCGTCCTCCACAAGGTCAGTACTCCGACGTAATGCTGCCCATTTCACACAAAAGCCAAATTTCTTTCCAAAAGCCATGTTGTCATTGATGATAGTGCTGATGTGCAGGATAAATCACTGTGCTGTATTTTATTGTGAGAATTATTCAAGATGCATTTTTGTCACTTGTTTAAATGGGTCATATGATGTTGCTAAAAAGAACATTATTTTGTGTATTTGGTGTAATGAAATGTGTTTATGCGGTTTAAGGTTAAAAAAACACATTATTTTCCACATACTGTACATTATTGTTTCTCCTCTATGCCCCGCCTTTCTGAAACGCGTCAATTTTTACAAAGCTCATCGGTCTGAAAAGCAAGGTGTGCTGTGATTGGCCAGCTATCCAGTGCGTTGTGATTGGCCGAATACCTCAAGCGTGTGACGGAAATGTTACGCCCCTCACCATACTGTGATGATGCCCTGTCCAGCCGGAGCGACGAGACAAAAACATAATTATGGATTATAATGACTTATACTGTCTTTTAACGCATTGCGTTGCATCTCGCCGCGTAAACATAAAACCATGTCTGCATTTGGGATCGGAGAAATGACAAACAACAAGCACT